>NC_092635.1:60567729-60867729 GCF_039555335.1 Amphiura filiformis | reverse complement strand
CCAATGTTGCATATTGAAACAGCGGGCTTGTCAACTAAACCCAAAACTAATAGGTACCAATAATTTTGATAAAGCCTGTACAATCGATATAGGGGGAGCTATCATTTTCTTTGGAAGGGGGGGGGGGAGGGGTCACAAATATACTAGGGGGTCATAAATTTTGCTAAGAAAAATAGGAGGATGATCATCTATTTTTTGATGACCAAAATGTAGGGAGTCACAAGATGACCACAGATAGTGTGTTTATTTTATTCAAAGACTGAGTTCAATACAATTTTAGCCTGTTTAAGGGATGTGGAGGGGTGGGATCATAAAATGTTTGTTGCCGAAACAGGGGGGGTCGCAATTTTATTGATGCCAACTTTTTGTAAATTTGGGACCTCCTTCCGAAGAAAATGATAGCCCCTAAGAGCGGTCAAGATGGTTAATGGCTATCTGGGGTTCGTTTGTATATTTACATCTTCTCTGGTTTGTACGAGTATCTAATGAAGTGCTGGTTTTCAAAAATCGGTATTTCAACACAAGTTGGGTCATGGTTACAATGTTTTCCATTGTAATTATGTCATTATTTTATTATAGTGTTTAATGATAATGGTATAATTAGTAATGATTATTAAATCTGAAATCATGGTTCAAACTTTTCAAACTGAAATTTGACAATGTAGTCTAGTAACCAAGCCAGATAGGATTCATGTGGGTGTAAAATTGACACCCTTGTGCAATTCCAGAATTCCCCTAACATTTGCTATACTAAATTATACCTCTAGTCATATATGGTTTGACCTATCAAAGACATAAAGCTTTAAAGTTATGAGGAAAAATTCAGATGTCACTTGGGCTAAAACATCAAATATTACAAGCAAAATAGGTCATTGCCCATTGATGGTGACCTTTTGTCCTGCTAACTAGGCAAAAAACACATTTTAGGTAGTGCAAACTATTCTTTATTAGTTTTTATGACAGGTAAAACAATTTCAGGCCATTTTCATCAACATCAGTATTTTTTGTGTGTATAGCCCAAAATATAAGTTTTTACCTTTTTTGCTCATAAATTGGGATGGAATAGTCGCAGATTGATCAAACTATACAATTTCTGAATCTTGATGGACTATTGAGGTTTGGGTTTATACAAATTTTTTTGAACTTTGACCACTGTATAAACCTGTGCACCATGGTGGCCCATAAAACAGTACACGACTTCTGGGATGGTAACCACATGTTCACACAAGAAAGATACACCAAAAACCTGCACATTTTGTTTGTTCCATAAAAACCATAAACGTCTTAATTTATAGGTACATACATACAGGTAAATAACGGTTCAGAAGCGTACATAATTGATCTACTACACAAGATTATCATGTTGAGATGTTAGTATGGTATTAGAACAATACGTTGCACCTTTTATAAATTTTATTTGAACTCTACTTTGTTTATTCTTTCCCACAATGTGTCTTTCTATCTGTAAGCAACAAAAATATTTTTCAATGTGAAACTAAAACAAAGCGGTTCAAGAACCCAGAGTCTCGCCTGCTTTCAACACCGCCTGCTTTTTGCGATTACTTTTGGTAGAAGTAAATGAATTTGCCGGTTCTCGGCTGGGCACGATTACCTGGCTGATAGTGACTGTACCCACCAAGTGTGTACATAGTTCAGGCGAGACAACAACAAAACCAAGCTCTGCTACGAAAGCAAACATTTCTTAAATTGAAAATATCAGTTTTGCTTATAAATTAAAGAAAAACGCATCATAAATAAGTAAAGCGATGTATTACTAGATGAAGTTATATCATATTATTTATGTGAAAGATGAATGCATATTCTAATTTTAGTGTGACACAACACACAGGAAAGGGAGGTTATGAGATTAGACGCTTATCTCAAGACAGTGGATAGCCATTACGGGTTATCATGAACACATGAAGGCCCCTCTTTTCCTTTCCCCTGCCCCACAATTCTGACACAGGCGAAGAGCTGAGACTAAAAATAAACTCATTGTTTGGGTTCGCAAATTCCACAGCAAGAAGAGGATGTGCTCTTGAATTTTCATTTTCACTGGCTCCTTTTGGGTCATTGTGGTAACACCCCTGCAACAACTCTTTGTCAGCAGAATTGGTTTTACTGTTAACGTTGTCTTTCCTTCGTTTTGGCATAAAATCTTTCATTCTTCCTGGGTCTTTGTTGCTGATTGAGCATTTTTTTCAAAGGAAATCCCCTTCCTTTTTAAAACTTATTTTAAAAAACATAATGATAACACCTGGTGACATGGTCTCCTTGCACATTTTATGAAGTGAGTTCAGATGCATGAGCAAGTAGGGCCCGGTTTGCGAAACTTGGTCGTAAACTTATGACAGTCATTTGTCCTACGCAATGGAGATTATCGACTGCTCAGTACCAGAAGTGGGTAAGTGCAACAGCTGCCCTGTGAACATTTGGCAATTTACACACAGTATATTGTACTCATCTACACATGGCAGCTATTGCACTTACTCACTCCTGGCACTGAGCAGTCGTTTTCACGCTATATATGTATTAAAAATAATATTTTCACAAACTGGGCCCTGATGAGGTATATTGGATGGATTTGATTTGCTTAATGAGCCATAATGTCATTTCACAAATCTGCCACAAAAGAGGACATATCTGACAGTGAAAACTAACATTTTATACCAAAAAAATACAATTCTATTTCTTATGGAAATGTTTTAGAATGGCTTTCAGTAGTGATGGTACTTCATTCTTCAACATGGATGGACAAACTTTAATATCAAATGGGCTATTCCAGATGTATTCCGCACCCCCTATGGAAGACACTTCCGAATTGGGCTAAATTGACAGCGAATTCACATGTCAGGAAAACCCCATGGAAGACCCTGCGGAATTGTGGTAATATGGCCAGCAGGAATTCAAGTAAATGTAAATGTCTTCCATAGGGTTCCAGCTGGAATTAGAACATTTTTTCAGTTTCCAGCCAGAATTCAAGTAAATTGTAAATGTCATTCATAGGTTAATCGAGATGGCGACCATAAGTGAAGATCCTGCCAGAATTGGAGCATTTTTGACCATTTTCCAGCCGGAATATTAAGAAATATGAATGTCTTCCATAGGCACACCATGTCCTTTCACAATCCCCACTCTTGCTTTTTTGTTAATTTTAGCAGCCGGAATTTCACCTAATCTCAATGTCTTCCATACCCTCCAGCCAGAATCTGTGTTAAAAATGACTGCTGGAATTCTAGACACATCTCAATTCCAGCTGGAATTGTATTTTTTTAAATGTCTTCCATAGGGGGGGTGTGGAATACATCTGGAATAGCCCAATACATTGCATGCATGCATACTAAATGAAAATACCATTAATTTGTTCCTTCTTTCTTTTGGTCTCTATGTATCTACAGAAAAACAAAACAAATCATAGAAATATAACAAATCTATAAATGTATCTTTTAGGTTTCTTAAGGGATGGGGTATGAACGTTTAGACAGTATTTATTGTGGAACATTAGAGCACATCAGACATATTGAAT
Source organism: Amphiura filiformis (assembly GCF_039555335.1). Classification (NCBI taxonomy): domain Eukaryota; kingdom Metazoa; phylum Echinodermata; class Ophiuroidea; order Amphilepidida; family Amphiuridae; genus Amphiura; species Amphiura filiformis. The sequence goes on along the minus strand of NC_092635.1, from coordinate 60,864,203 downwards.
TGCATTCTGAATACGAAGAATGTCCTTCTGATATCAAATAATTTAGATTTTTTGAAATTCGCAATGTAATACACATTTTATGGCACAGATATGGATTTTTTTCCCCAAAACACCAAAAAAATTAGGTCTTTTAGGAAAAAAAATCCATATCTTCAATATGAAAGGTCAAAATTTTCAATTGATCGTCGGCTTTTCCTCTCAGCTACATACACTTTAAGAATATATCATTAGATTTATAAAATTTACTTGAGGACTGTTATATCAAAATGTGAAAAATATCAAATTTTCATAATTTGTCATAAAATTTGTATTATATATTGAATTTCAAAAATGAAAATTATTTGATATCAGAAAGACATTCTTCATTATTCAGAATGCAATTCGATATGTCTGATGTGCTCTCATGTCCCACAAAAAATACTGCGAAACACTCATTCCAGATCCCTTAAGAGCATCTTATCCTACTTTCAACTCTAGGCCTACATTGTACAACTAAGGCTGCACAAAATTAATTCTGTGGGTCTCATTCCCTGCTCGGGGAATGAGAACAAAAGTCACACACAAATATTTCCTTTTTAAAAGCTATGTTTTTCAGTCGTCACTAACAAGTATAACAAGGTAATAACAAGCAATTCTGAGAATTCATGGCTACAGAAAGCCTGTGTTAAGAGTCTTTGCCAATCAATCCTAAGTACCATACACAAATCGGCATTATGTCAACTGACTACAAAAATAAACTGGTTTTTAACAAACTTTTATACTACAAAAGGACATTATTACAACAATTGTTACTAATAGTAGGCCTGTATGTCTTAAAGAAGCTGGGGGTATTCTAAAAATATGTAAGCTTCAAAATAGCAAAGATAGTCCTGTAAATGTTCACTGTATTCATAGTGGAGTGCCAGCTCTCTCAACAGGCAAGTTGATGATCAAGGTATGTATGGATGAACCCTGTACCGCACAAAGATAACAAGATACCCTTCAATGGGATCTAGAGTTTGAATGAGGCGTTGCATTCAGATTTTGCACAAAAACACAGTCATATTGTTTAATTACACACATGCCTACAAAAGTAGAGGATCCATCAGCACTACAATATCTTAACTCCAATTTTGGCAAAATGAGATTTTGGTATGAAGATGTAGCTAGCAACACTGTCCATTTGTCAGCCACAAAATCTTAACTCCACCATGGTACATATTCAAACAGTACAAAATTGAAAATCATGCTTCACCAAATGCGTCAGATCAGGGTCTGTGTTCAGAGCAACAACATCTTAACTACTCCAGTGGAGTTCCATAGAGTTTGCATTGGCTTTGCCAGGGGTCTTCTGCACTCAGCTCCACAAAATATTATCTCCACGGAGTTACGATGATGTGGTTTTGTCCAGGTTTTTCTCAAAATGGCAATTTTGGAGTTAAGATACTCTTGCCTTGAGCCCTCGTCTTGCTACGAAGGGAAATGTCTGTTACCCAGAAAACAAAATACATGGGAATTTGTTGGAATTGTTGCAGAAATTTGGCCTGTATAGAATGCTACCATGATCACACTGTGATATACAACCCAAACCCGACTTTTGCAACGTAAAGTCACTGCACCAAATCTGGACCAAATTTGAGATCAATTTTTGGAGTGTTTCTAGCTATGGGATTTCACATTGCACTCTCAAACTGCACCTCAAATTACTTGTGTATTGCAAACCCATGGGGCTATTTATGATTTGTTTTACCACATGCCTAAACCCATAATAGCATGAAAACCATCACAACACATTTTTGTTCTTTTCTGAGGGTGTTACATCCCTCAGTCAAAGCATGGTTAAAGTTTAAAAAGGAATAGAGCAAACGTGATGAGAGCCTTTGTTATCACTTTTATAGCTTGTTCACTCTGATTGGATTTATAGTAAGTGGAAGTTACTTGTGTCAGAGGTCAATACACAACAATAAATAATGGGCTATTCCATTTAAAATCCACACTACCCCTGTGGAAGATTTTGGAAATATCTTCCACAGGGGAAGTATGAATTTCAAATGGAATAAACACATTTGGCAACTCCATTTGAATTTCATACACCCTCTGAGAAAGATTCAACCTGAACCTTTCACTGAGGGAGGGTGAGTTTCAAATGGAGCTGCTAATGTGCTCATTCAATTTGAAATTCATACTCCCCATGTGGAAGATATTTCCAAAATCTTCCACAGGGGTAGTGTGGATTTTAAATGGAATAGCCCAATGGGTTAGATAACCCTGAGGTATGCTACACCTTCCACACACACACCCCCCCATACAAATGTTTTGATAACAAGAGTTACATGCTATTGAATGAATCTATCTTTGATAGCATTAGGTCCTCCATACCATAATACACTGAGTGCTACTGTTGTTACTAGTCCAAGTGTTACCATGTATTTGAATACTCCATGGCCCCTGGCTTCATCAGGATCTCGGATTAGATCAGCAGCTACTATCTGAGTTGATTTGGTTACCTGTGTGAAACAATATAAAATGTAAAAAATGTTTAAAAAAGGGAGTAAAAAGTACAATTTGAGATAACCACAGGTGTAGCCAGCTTTCTTGGTGGGGGGGAGACAAAATTAAATGTTCTTTCCGGTATATTTGTTTTATTGGGATAACATTAATCTTATTAAGATTTGATTTCATCTGATGCAGCTCAAGAAATAGCTGTCTATAGACCTTCTAAGGCAGCTTCCTTGAAGAAGTTGTCTAGATTAGACCAAGTCTTCCCTATGGTTCAATTGATTTTTAGTCGGGTGCACCGTCGGATATCACATTACCGGTGCAGCCGGTCAGTGTGTGAAAACTACAGTACTGGTGCAGCCAGTCACTGTATGAAATTGGTCAAGCTTTTGTTAGATGTGGTTCTGACTTCATTAGTCCTGAAGTCCATTTTTAAGTACGAAGTAAAGTACACACATTTTGCATAAGTGTATTGTGCATCGCATATTAAGACACTTGTGCATTTGTGTGCGGCTAGCAGGGTGTTAATTCCTTTTGACATTATGGCACACCATAACTGCGTAATATACTGTGTACTTTACTTCATACTTCATGGTGGACATACTGTAGTGTCCCATGAGTTTCCCAATCAACATACCTTATTAAGATTTGACTTCATCTGATGCAGTTCAAGAAATAGTTGTCTAGATTGCTTCAAGGCAGCCCCAGCTTCCTTAGAGAGGTTGTCTAGATTAGACAAGTTTTCCGCCTGGTTCTCTAGTGTACCATGAGTTTCCCAATTCTCCCTGATATACTTGATACTGCTGCTGATGTATTTGACATGAAGGTGGATGTTCTCAAGGATTCCAAGTGATTCGTGACGGCTTAACACTGGGCCACTAGGTGTGCGTACACTACTGGCTTCCCATTTCTTGCCATGTAGTTGATGGATGGACTGGATAATCTTCTTCCTGCAACCTAGCTGCTCTACACCAATCTGAGAGGCAACAAAAGACAATGTGTTCATTACATCTAGACGCTCCTAATCATCTTATTATTACCAACTTGGCATGGTTGAGATCGCTGAATGGTCTTAGATGATGTGCTATTGGCCCAGATTTTATGATATGCCTGCGTTCTAGCCTTGTCTGGACCTAGTATAAGGCAATGATTGTAGCAGGGTGACGATATGTGATCGTGAAAACTAACATTTTGTGGAAACAAATAATAATGTATGAGGTAGGTAAGAGACAGCAAATGTGGTTCTATTTTATTGATTTATCTTTCTAGGTGTTGTACAATGTGAAATTGTAAGCACTGGTATATAGACTGATTAGGCATAAGCCCAGCGATCGAATTCGATGGTATCACATCGCAAAATGCGATGCAATTTCCATCAACTGCTATGCACTTTTCCAAAATGCATAGCTAAAAGTGCTATACTGCTATGCAAACATGTGTTTTGCATAGCACAAACTGCGATGCAAAAAAATTGACTGAATTCGAACCCTGCATAAGCCTGATGGCTTAAGAAGCCTGACCACTAGCCATGCTTCTAGAATCCCAGCCCCAAATGTTTCAGAGCAAGTGACTGCTAATTAATTTTTTTAAGGATAGACAAATCAGGTCCAGTCTGCTAAAAGCATGATCAGCTCGTAATAGGCGAGAATTACCCGACAATGTTATGAGTCCCGCTGATTATGAGCTGATCTGAGTATAACTCCCTTTTCAGCCAAATTGTAATATTGCAGAAGTCACAGCCCCAAGTCAGTGAAAGTCACTGCGTCACATGTATCAGTTATTTAATAATTCCTCTTAATCTGTCTCATTATCATTTGTTCTTGTTAAAAGATGTTGAATAAATGTTTATATGCATGCTTGAACATATTTTTGTACTTCCCTCATAACTACAAAAAATAATTATTATTGTAGTACAGAGACAAAATGTCTCCTTGTAACTCAAGCTGAACAAATAAAAGACCCACCCACTGTTGCCTGTGTAAACCGGTGGAGTCCATTGTATGACAATTAAAATCTGACCATGTTTGTTCATTTCTCACTGTCCATATAGTTGATGCATTATAACTGTATCGAATTGTATGCATGTGTGCATGTACAGTACACTACAAGATTCCTATTGGGACCACCTGCACAGGCAGTCAGGCACACCATTGCTGAGGTACTTGACTGGTACTCTGCAGTACCAGGGGAGTACCAGGGGAGTACCAGTGTACTATCAGTGCAGTATCACTGCTGATGGGTCCTGTGCAGTAGCACCAGTGTGACCCAGTCAGGTACCTTGGCGACAGTGTATCTGTCCAGGCGGCACCAATAAGAATCTTGTAGTGTATGTGTGTCTGTCTATCTGTCTGTCTGTCTTACCTTTTCTAGATCTGACTCGGTCATACACTGTAGCAATGAGAAGTCAATGACATGCTTCTGAAATACAGGAACCAGATGTGGCATTTCTTGACTATGTAAGAACATCTCCAGATCGTTGTATCTACGATAACCTGAAAAGGATGCACCATCTGCCAGTGATGCATCAGTCCTGTAGAAAATCAAACAGACAATTATGTTGTTATATCGGGTTAATCCAGTTCAAATCCATAAACACCTATGGAAGACATGACCTTAATCTCCTACACAGGGAGTGTGAATTTCAAATTGGACTTTCTACCTGGGTGATTCCATTTGAAATTCACAACCCCTGTGTGGGAAATTATGGTCATGTTTTCCACAGGGGGTGTCTGGATTTCAACTGGAATAGCTCATTCAAGGTAAAGGTAAGGTCAAGGTTCATGCCCATGTTCACAGGCCTGAGTGCTCATCGCTATTTCAAAGTGACTTGGAAGTTAGCCTCCTCCGTGAATAATGCATCAGGATGTTCTTGGGCTATACCTTTTAAAATCCACACCCCCCTGTGGAAGATTTTGGAAATACCTGTCAATGGGGGGGGTATGCATTTCAAATGGAATGAGCACATTACGCAGTTCCATTTGAAACTCACCCTCCCTCTGTGGACGATTCAGGTTGAATCTTTCTCAGAGGGTGTATGAAATTCAAATATAGCTGCAGGATGTTATTGGGCTATTCCTTTTAAATCCCACACTCCCCCTGTGTAAGATTTTGGAAATATATTCCACAGGGGGAGTATGAATTTCAAATGGAACAAACACATTAGGCAGCTCCATTCGAAACTCACCCTCCCTTTGTGGTAGATTCAGGTTGAATCTTTCTCAGAGGGGGTATGAAATTCAAATGAAGCTGCTTAACCCTAACCCTCCTGAATGCTACAAAATACTACTTGATATATGCGCTGTTCGTGCATGCATCCCACGTGGTGTGATGACGCAATCGCCCTAAGTGATATATAGGCGCAGTTTAGCTGGCCAGTGAAGCCCAAGACCAGTGGCAAAGTGTCGCCGACCGAGTGCTTGGCATGCGAGGGGTCTCGGGTTCGAATCCACCCAGAGCAAACAACTTCTTTCCTTCTTTTCTCTCTTTATTCTTTCCTTCTTTCCCTTCCCGTAGCCAAAAAGCCCTTAGGCGGTTAGGGTTAATATACTCATTCCATTTGAAGTTCATACTCCCCCTGTAGCAGATATTTCCAAAATCATCCACAGGGGGAGTGTGGATTTTAAATGGAATAGTCCAAATTGCATCAACCAACCCCACTAGACATGTTACAAAAAATGCAGTAAGATTTTGTTCAATTTTACCTGATTGGTTGCTTGACTGCCACTTGCGCACCATCTGCATCGCCATTTACAGCAAAAGCACCGTCTGGAAGGCAGCCTCCACTTTGTATAAACTTGCCAATCTATAAAGGAAATGAATTGAAGAAATACAACTGGGATGAATATCTTATGTACACATACCGTAAAACCTCGTCTATAAGCATATAGAGTGCTTCTGATGAAAGCTAAATTATTCCAGGTGCCATTATGGAGTTTGAGCAAATAAATGACAGATCCAAGCATACAAACAAACAAGTATTATTGTAAGACCAACCTACTGTATTGGTATAATTATGCTTGTTTGTATTAATTAAGCTTTCATCAAAAACACTATATGTGATGCGATCAAGCAAAATCAGTCGGAACTCGGAAATATTGATTTTTGAGATATATCCAAACAAAGGAATTAAATGTTTTCTGTTGTTTTGGAAACTCTTTAATTGCTCTTATCTTTGGAACTGGTTGTTCAATTTCAACGGAGTTTTCTGCAAAATGCAGCTTTGTAAATGCATTTTACTATCCTATAAGAAACTGAAAATTTAATATTTCCGGGTTCCGAATGATTTTGCATGATCAGATCACATATATGCTTGTAGACAAGGTTTTACGGTATTTGATTTGGTATTGAATTATAAAAGTGGTTTTCAGCATTGCTGTCATCTCTTAAGGGATCGGATAGCAATGTTTGCACAGTATTTTGGTGGGACCTGAGCGCACATCAGACACACCAAATTACATTCTGAATACAAGGAATGGCCTTCTGATGTCAAATAATTTTTTTTTTTTTTTAATTCATGATATAATACAAATTTTATGGCAAATTATTAAAAATTGGTATTTTTTATATTTAACAGTCCTCAAAGTAAACTTTATACATCTAAAAATATAATATATCTTAATATAAAAACTTAAAGTGTATGTTGCTGGGAGGAAAAGCCCCCCATCATTTGAAAATAATGACCTTTCGTATTGAAGATATACATTTTCCCCAAAAAGACCTAAAAATATCAATTTTTAATAATTTGCCATAAAATTTGTACTAATCATCGCTGTTGTTGCTGACCGAATAGCGAAGTGACATAAAAAGCCGCATCAGATTGGCATGAAAATCTGAAACCAGCATCACAACATGTATTTGCCTTACTTACCATATCATGGCCTTGACTATTGGCAATATCTGCAGGAGTTCCCTCTGCACACCTTCTGGATGTATCTGAACCAGCTTCAATCAAAGTCTTAACAAGCTTGAAATCACCTAGCTCAGCAGCAAAGTGTAATGCCTGCAACAAGCAATAAATGAACAATGTTAACTTAGTAGCTCTTAGAAAGCTTACATTTAGACATACCATCACTTGACACCTCAAATAACATTATTAAATTATTAATTTTCATACTGCAGTATATAATAAGCATCTCCTTGAAATCAATCTCAACACAGCTTTCAATAGCGTGATGATTTTTTTCATACACTGCGCGATGTACACCAGCTTGTGCGGCTGTGCGTGAGTAACGCGGTAGTGAATCATGCCAACACATTCGTGATTGGTTAGCATTGTATCCCAAGGTTGTGCTTTCGCGTTGTAGTTTGAAATATGCGATATTCGATCGCGGTTGTATCAGTGCAGCTGTTGAAAGCTGTGTTCATACAATTGGAATTCTTACTATAGTTACCATTAGCTTGGGTACCATTTGATATGAGAATATTAAAAGATTTCTTTTGAATAAATATGAAGCTTTTACTCACCATCCAATGTATAATCTTATCATGGTCAAGAGGCAAGTTCAAGTTAGTTTTCATCTCAATTCACATCAATTTTATCTGAATGATGCGTGTTGATCCTTTCTTAATAAGAATAGTTTCTTACAAATGTTGACTACTTGAACTGTACCAATCATTTTGATTGTACCTCTGTTTAGTTTGAAAGCAGTTCACATAAATGATCCTAAACCAGATTAGATTCAATCTATTTATTTCAAGTAACATAGCCAATGATTCTGTTAGAGATGGTCTCATAATTAAGTTATTTGACTCATGCTATGTGTATATATGCAATCGTATAGACTGCTGCCCTCAGTCGTCAACCGTCTGGATTGACGACTGAGAAAACTACGTGGAAAAAAAGTGACGGATTTTGCAACAGGATTCCTGTGGCATAGAGCATCTTGAGTTGTGTCCAAATTGACCTTTTGACCGAGTTTGTTGTTTTAGAAGTTCAGAGCGCGATCTTGTCACAGCGGTAGCGGTACAGCAACGCAGTACACGGGCGCCGCTAGTCAGTCGCCTTCTGGCGCACAACCAAAGTCACATTGAATAGTTTTCAGAAGTCCGTCATGATATTGGCTGTAAGATAATCAGTCGTCACTACGAAGCATACACAGTACATGCGAAGTGTAGACGGCTGATTGCCGAGTGATTGGAATTAGTCTAGCAATCGTATAGGACAGGTTGACATTTTGCATGCACAGTATTTTTTTGTAATGTGCCATGTACAGCCATGTTGCACATGTGGACCATGCTCTGTCACACAGTGAGTCTTCACCTATGCAGATTTATAATGCTGTGTGTGCTAGCCTTAGGGGTCAACACGAAAAGTCCCAGTTCTGAGATATTTTCTCAAAATATCACAAGCTATCTCAAGAGCCACTGAACCAATACTAGGCTTGTACTCATTTAAATGCATCTTTCATGTTGATTCCAAATTATGGTCATGAAAATGTATAATTGTGAAATTTTTTATTAAAAAAAATCGAAACCTAAGCTTCGAGTTAAGCTTAAATACTTACTGTCCACCCTCTGTTGTCTTCTTTGTTGACATCAGCCCCGCATTGAATCAACTGGTCTGTGACTGTCTGGTGACCATTCTTAGCTGCAAACATCAACGGTGTCATGTGACTCCTGTGATGAGGAAAAGAATAATGATGCAGATTTCAGTGCCAAAGTAAGGCGAATTGGCGCACCCGACTGTGTTGATTGGTCTTAAGTAGCTGCATGGATGTAGCTACAGCGGGTGGTGGAACCCACCACTCACGTCTGGAGCCAACCAATGAAAAAAACATATGTATTGTTTATTTAACCAAATCCTTATAGGGTCCACTTTTGTTGAAATCTTGCTAACTCAAACAGCCCTGAGCAGGCCAATTTTTTAAATGCTTAAATAGCATCCAATACCTGAAATTTGGATGGTTTTACCCCAATTTAGAACGTAAATTACTTCAGGTACTTAATAGGAAGTTACTGGTTGGTCAATAAATGGTCATCACAAAACCCATTGTTATTGCAAATTGGAGCTTCAGAAGCTCTAAACCTTTATAATTTTTCTAAATTAAAAGGAAAATATGTCAAATAGGCCAGATACTTGCAAAAGCAGCCCAATTTTAGACAAGCAGCGGCATGGTTTTCTGAGCAGTGTCATTCAGAAAGGTGCGGCATTGACATCACTGTTAGGAAGTGATATACCCAAAAAAGATTCGTCTAACAGCGCATATGGGCTCCCTTGACATACCTGGAATTTTCAGGACAAACTAAAAGTACTCTCCACAAAAATCCCACCAGTACGGACCTTAATTCTTGTTGGGATTTTCAGAGGAGGGAGCTCTCTATTTGCATGTGAAATTTAATGTAAGGTAAAGGAGCCCATGTGTACCATCGAAGACATGACCTTAATCTCCCACACAGAGGGTGTTTATTTCAAATGGAGTCACCCCTTCAGATAACCTCATTTGAAATACACACTCCCTGTGTGGAAGATTACGGTCATGTCTTCCATAGAGGGTGTATGGATTTCAACTGGAATAGCCCAATACTTGAAGAAGCCTACCTACCTTTCATGAGCGTTAGGATTAGCTCCTCTTTCCAGTAGTAATGCCACACAGGATGCAGTAGACTCTTCATGATTCCTACTGCAGGCAGCTATTAGTGGAGTGTACATATCTATTTAGTAGAAATGCAAAAGACATATAAGTACTTATGAAGGCGAAACTGGGCGTCGCTTTGAAACAAGATCGAAAGAGCACAACAAAGAAACTGATAAAGTAGCTCATAGTAAAGGTGCATAGTAAAGGCACCTTTACTCGCCAAACAAGAAAACAATTGGTCAGTGAACAATCCAAATTGGCGACTGTGGACCATGCTGTTCAACAAAATGATGATATCAATTGGAAAAGATGCAAGTTCTCAAGAAGGAATGTTAATTCGGGAGCCCACCGTTTCACAGAAGTAATCTGGATAAGGAAGAGAGCACCGAACACTAATGAACAGAGAAGAGGGGGCACTTTATCTTAGTCACATACAATCCACTTCTAGGCACTGGTGTACTCTCTGTTGGTGTACAGAAGTTGGATTGATAACAACACTCTGAAGATAGCCATCGCCCAAGATGGTCGAAACTGTCAGGTCAGTAAAACAGAATTAGTTTGACAAGATGAAATTGATGAGTTTGTACAAACCTAATGAGCCTCTTCAAGAATATTTCTGATATTGCTTCTAGTGCTCAAATGCCTCTTACTTGAATCAAAAAATAAAAACTTTAGTAACTAATTATACCGTAAATGTTCGCCTAATGGCGCTATGGCCTCCCTTGACATAACTGGAATTTTAGACACAAACTATAAGTGCCCTCCCATAAAAATCCCACCAGCAAATAAGGGCACGTTCCCTTAATTCTTGTTAGGATTTTTTTAGAGGAGGAAGTTCTCTATTTGTACATGAAATTTATCCAAGGCAATGGAGCCCAGGGGCGCCATTAGGCGAACGTTTACGGTATTCTATTTCTACCAATCCTGATAACTGTATACTTACATGATGCTCTGTTAAAATTTGGATCAGCTCCCTTATCTAGCAGAAATTTGACAATGTCAGTATGGCCTTTGGAAGCTGCATACATAAGGGCTGTCCAACCTGCCTGTAAATCACAGTCCACTTGAAGACCTGCAGACAAAAATGGCAAATGGCAAGAAATATTAAGATGGTGTGTTTAACTGTGCAAAACATTCTTGTGTTTTTCATGACTACAACGATAATGATGATAATCGTGTGACAATGAAAACCAGGGGTCCTCACTAAATTCCTAAAAATACCACTTTTTAAAGTGGTATTTTAACAAAAGTTAGTACTACACCCTTGATAAATATTTTTGCATTTTCTCAAAAATAATAACACACTGGTAACAAAAGTTATGTATATTATAGGGCAAGGCATCCAGTTACAGGGGAATTTCAGTGACTCAACAGAAGCGGTACATTATTTATGATAAGAAAAGAGAAACCGCCAGAATGTACCTCATTTCTTATAATATATAATGAACCACTTGAATCACTGAAATTTCAGTGAAGTAATTGGAATCCTTGCCCCTATAATATACATAACCTTTGCTACCAGTGTGCAGTTCTTTTTTTGAGAATAATGCAAAATTAGTCACAAAATTTATCAGGGGGGTGTAGTACCACCTTAAATGTAGAAAATTCTTAAAAGCTGACTAACGGGTACTAGTGAGTATAGTCACCCAGGATTTACACAATACACACACTATGAACAAAATAGTTCCCAACCCAAGAATGAACTAGAACAATATGATGTATGATCAGCTTGTAATAATCAGGATTCATAACATCGTGAATTGATATAGAATAGCGTCTGTGCACACTGCACAGCTGAGTGCAGCTCCTAAGTGAACTGTGCTTGTTAATAAAATGTGGCCATAAGTTGGGACTTCGTTAACGCATGCAGTGACAAAAATTGAGTAATTCTTGTTTGTTACAAGAACGGTAAACAATATACAGGCACCATCCTTTTGGTACCGGTAAGCTATACTTGAAGTTATCAAATCAAATGCCAATTCTAAATCCATACCCCGATCCAAAAAAGTTTGTACTTCAGCCAGGTTTCCCCTACACACAGCTACTCTGAAATCGTCTGGAGATAGTGGCGCACCATTGTGGTCTCGTCGCTTTGCTGGTTGCTCTGCAGGTCTCCTGGCTTGTCCTGCTTCATGCAGATTACCCCGCACTTGTGGTCTTGATGATACCTTCTGCAATATGGTATTGTGAAAGAACAGAATCTTTAAAATCATATCTAGATCTAGACTGCGGAACTCAGTCCTCAATGATAGTCAGTCATTTATCTTTTGGTCGTTATATATGACTATCATTTGAGGGACTGAGTTGTTATAATATATCTTCCGAGGTGCAATTTCAGACAATAGCTGGGGATTAGTGGGGCAGAGGTTATCTATTGAATCCTTTCATGACCACTGAAGCATAGTCAAGTCTGCCAAGGACACTCGGCACAAATTGAAAAACCATGTCAACTCTCGACAAAAGAATGCATGCATGTCAGGTCATCGACACCAATTTGGTGTTTGTTATGACACCAATTTGGTGTTTGTTATGCTCCTCGAAATTAGTACCTTACAGTCTATGTCTGATCTAGATCTTTGAAATCTTGCCAAACTATACTACTTCTTTGGTTATTACAATATAGTTTTGCTGGCTGACTTGACACCTCCCAAAGGATTGAAAACTGGCAAATTGTTTTCCTATGAAGGGGAGCACACAAAGCCTGGTAAGTAAGGTACGGTAGTACTCAAAAGAATGAAATTTCACATATTTAGCAAGATGTCCTGCAAAACATACCCATACTGTTGTGAAAATGCTCATTCCCACTCAATATTCAAGATTTGGCACTGTTTATTATAGTTAGCGTAAACAAGGAAGTGCATGATATGAGATGAGTGTGGTTCTGATCATGCTGACTGAATCACCAGCTTCAATGCCTTCATCATCACATTAGGTATGCCAGGTGAATTCAAATTTGCCATCAAACTGCATCATTTTATATATCAAATTAAAGCCCTTGAGTAAAGAAAGCCAACACTGAAAACCTTTTTGTCATAGCACTTTCCGTAGCAAAGTTACATCTAGTCAAAGATTGTTCTAAACGCAATAATCAGAGAGAGAGAGAGAGAGAGATAGCAGATGTACACCGTTTCAGTTTCGGTTGTCGTCGGTAGGGTAGACAAATTGTCCACATTTCGCCAACTTCATTAGATTATATTGACTTGGCGCTTAAAAGGAGTATTTCGTGATCCTAGCATCCTCTATTTATGTCATTTTCATTAGATATCCACGAAAAAACCTATTCCCAAAATTTCAGTTGATTCCGATTTTGCGTTCATGAGTTATGCATGATTATGTGTATTACACTGCTCCATAGACAATGCATTGTATTTAAATTTCGTTCTAGTGCACCAGAACGAAATTCAAATTTCACGACATCTTTGCTAAACGAATTAATCTGCAAGAAATATTTTGTACATAAACATTATGTAGCCAGAGGTTTCCAGTGATGTAAAAATCTCAACTTCTTTTGAGAAAATTGGGGGGATGAGGCTGTGGATCACGAAATGCCCTTTTAAGGGACTTAACTTGAGAACTTATAACAATTGTTCAGTTTTTGTTTTAAAATGTCTAATGTAGTTGCTGCTGTGACTTCCCCGGGGGGGGGGCACTCAACTTAAATTTTGGTAGGGTTGTGCGGCATGGAGCGCCGAACTTTGGGAACTAAGAACTGATTTTCGGGCAAAATAGGGGCTTGAAGAACTGAAATTAGGGCCAAACTATAGCGATGTCACCCAGCACACATAAATCGGTGCTGCTATTCTGTAACATGTAAAAACTTGCTCTCGGAGAATTGCCCTAGTTCCATTAATACTTGAAATATTTTGCTAGAATTTAATGCTAGTGTAGTTAAAAGTATATTTTAACTAAATATTAATTCAAATTTTGAATAAAAGCTTGGAAAAGTTCCATAAATAAATTGTGAATTTAGTGGTTTGAAAATCGTGATTGTTGAAATCAGTGTTCGATTTTCATCTATTTTTTTGTGTAGCAAAAACTGCTACTCACTTTCAGATTTGAGTAGCAAATCCAAAATTGTGAGTAGCAATTATTTTCACCATATTTTGTGGATTTTTTTGTATACCTTTTACTATCGCCAAAACATTCCTACTTTCAGGGGAATTCCTGACATACATGTAACTGTATCTATCATCTTTTTTCTCCCTTCTTGCAAGTTTGTAGACAAATGCAGACTGGCCAGTGATCGATTTTCGTGTATTTTTTTTGGGTAGCAAAAACTGCTACTCACTTTTAGATTTGAGTAGCAATTCCAAAATTGTGAGTAGCATTTTGCTACGCTAATCCAGGTAAATCGAACACTGGTTGAAATTACCACAAATGGCGACCTGTGCACATTTCCGGGTCTCGCATTGCATTGTGGGGGTAAAGCATCGGAAATAATCTAGAAACGTTATCGTAAGCAATATATTCCCCAAAATGACAAAAAAATGGTGAAAAAGCTTTAAAATTAGCCAAATGGCTTGGAATTGTGCCATTTTTAGTGTAATTTTTACTTATTTTTGACTTTGTGAGCCATGTTTTAAGCTTAACCCCCCTGATGATCTTTGATGATTGTGATTTTTAGACATATTGGAAGGTCCTCTTTGCAATGATATCAAACACATGGGGCTAGGGCATTACGCATTTTGCCGCAAGTAGGGATAATGTGGGCAGGTTGAGAGCATTTTGAAGGCTTTTTACAGATTTTACACAGTGCTCTATGGGAAAAGTATAGTGTAGACATAGCCTATGAACTTAAACACACCTTGTTGTATGCTAATTATAAGATAAAGATAGTATTAATTAAATATTTCAATTTTAAATCATTTATTAATTTTATAATTACATTAAATAAATAGTTTTCTTCTTCTAGAAGACTAGATAATTATTTTTAAAATCATGAAATAACGAACAAATAAAGGAATTTCCCAGTACAAAAATTGCATATATAGTGAATTCGCTTAATTAGCAATTAATTAGCATATTCTATTCATCAAGATTAATACCTTAAAGATCTTTATTTAGGGTTATTTCATGTAAACATTAAACAAACTTAGCTAAACAAATACAATTTGACTTTTAATTTTTATAAAATTAGTAAAATACTTCATTCGACAGAAACTTTGAATATTTAATTAGCGCTATTAGCATTTTAAAATCCTGTTACTTCATTATGTCCGCAACATCATAAGCTTCAAAATGAGGGGTAACTTGATATGTCTAGCACTAATATTTAATTTCTGGGTGACATCACTACAAATTATAGGCGCCGCACATACCCGTACCACCTTAACATGTGAGTGCCCCCCGGTGACTTCCCGGCCCGGGTAGCTTGTTCCAGTCTGGGATTGTTCGATTGAAGTAATGTGAAGACCGTTGAAGGAATGTGCTTAAAATAAAAACTATCTATCATCATAGCTCCCAGTCCCATCCACCCACATTCAAAGTTGTTGAATTCGGAAACTCTCGTCTCTGTGATCATACGGTGACTGATGGTAAGCTTAACCAACCTTTTTTTGTGCCGGCTTTTCGCCGGGCACTGGATCATCCAAAAGATAAAGCTCATCATCATCCCAGTCATCTTCAAACTCGTCACCAGCTGGACGAAAAGCCATGACAGCTCCCAAATCAAGCAAAAATAATGAGATGTTTTCGTACAACTTTTATTCATTCATGGAATCATGCATTGACCGGAAAAGGCCGAAAAGCATGCAAGAATTAGTGTTGGGCGGTACACCATAGTACGATGCATCGAACACTTGCGAATTGCAAAGATGTATGGCGAAGATAGGCATCGGAGGAATCAATCTGTTCAATATTGCCCATCCCTAATCATGCAATCAATCGTAAACAAAAAACGTATTTTCCCCGTCACCCACTTGGACTTGGACGTCATATTTTTTACACCGAATTGATGCAACTTTTAACAAAGTAAAGGACACAATTAGTTCAAAGCAGTCACTATTGTCAATTGAAGTTGCACTGAACAGAAGTAGTTAGTACAGTACTTTGCTAATATTAATATAATAATAGGTAAGCTTAAATTAAAAACATTTTCATGTAATTTCTAAATTAAATCAAGCTACAAATTATAGGTACCGGTATGCTAGGTGAATTCAAATTTGCCATCAAACTGCATCATTTTATATATCAAATCAAAGCCCTTGAGTAAACAAAGCCAAAACTGAAAACCATTTTTTCATAGCACTTTCCGTAGCAAAGTTACCCTGAGTAAGATAGTCACTTGTGCTGAGCATCAAATTGTAGGTATGACCATTGAAATCGGAACGCTCCTTCGCCTCCGCCGGAGGCTAGAAAGGACGCATATAGCGCGTGGGCGGTGCGTAGTGAAGTCGAACCTTTTGTTTTGATCTTCGCGTGCTGATATCAACTATCGCGAACTCCGCACTGAGTACGCCGTGAGTGTGCGACGATGCTGTCGTGGTGCGTAAAATGAGTCAGCACGCAATATTGGGAGATACATTTACATGTTGCCACTGCTGTTGGTCAACATTGATGAGTCTTGAATGGATTGTGGGCTTACCCCGTAAATTGTACAAGAAACCGTTAATAATAATCGTTTTCCTGTTGTTTTTTAGTGGTTATATACTTACATTAGGCCTACGTTAGGCTAATGGAACTCGATTGTTAGTTTCCTATTGACCGCCCGCGTCACCTTTTCAAATTGACCAAAACTTTCATTATTTTCATTAAAAAGTCAATTATCTGAAAATTGAGATGGAAATAATCAAAATTGATACTTTCAAAATGGCTGACATCCCCTGCTGATCATAATGAGCAGTTTTTCTTAGTTGTAGGGGTAGAGGATGTAGTAAATAATGGAAATTTAAGGATTACCTCATCATGTTTCTAGTTATTACAAAAATTGCCAATTTCTTTTCATTTTAATAAAAACAAATGCAAATCTTTTCTCAATCTGTTGCAAAATGTCTGTAAAGATGATCTAAGCACTAATACCTGTTTTGAGATGGTCTTTCATCAACAACATACTTTGGTACTGGTAGGGACCTAAATTTGGAGAAAGCTGTTCATTGATTTTGTTGACATAATGGATAATGAAAAGAGACCGAATAAATGAATAATGAAATAGCGACCTCATCCTTTCTTTCAAACATCCAATCGGAAACTAATAATCGAGTTCCATTGGCCTTATAGATTTAGATTGTCATGTAACAATCAATGTTATTATAAGAAAAATCTTTTTTTTTTTTACATTATTATTTAGGCCTACATGTACAGTCATCATGGTCATAGTATACTAGTATAGGCCTGAACATTATTGTCAATTCATTACTACTTCGAATACCGACGGATTACATTTACATTTACACATAGGCCTACATTATGTACACATAGGCTATGATTTGATGGTAAAACATGTCTACGCAATGAACCAATCCAAAAACCAAATTCAGTCCTTTTTCAATCCATTTAGATATTCCTATAATTATCATCAACAATCAAGCGCTATACAAGATTAATTGAACTATTTCAATCGGTAATTTAAAAGCCTATGAGTTTTAAAAAATGTAAGGAAGGTAAGGTAAAGGTAAAGGAGACGATCCTGTATAAACAGTGATCGGAGTGCCCATCTCTCTTTCATTGGCGATTGGGCCAGACTCCTCTATGTAATGTTGCTATGGGGGATCGCTACTAGACTCGATCCTCCAGTCCTCGAATACTCACGCACGGCCGCTCCATATAAGGCAACGTGAAGGATTGGAAAAGGGGTATAATCCTTCTTGTCTTCCATGAGCAACCGCGTCACATCGGGTATAATCTTCCTTCCAGGAGCAACCACTGTGCATGATTGACGGGCTATTCCATTGCTCGTAATAGGGTAGTGTATTTTAGCGGGACAATGCTGGACGCGCGTGCACGATGTGCAAGGTAGACATGTGGTTGTTGGTGTAGGGATGTGGGGGTGTGTGTGTTGGGGGAGGGCGTGTTGACCGAGATGTTAGGAATTATTTAATAATAGTTATTAATATTGGAAGAACGTTTTAAACTTTAATTTAAGGCATCATATACGATTTTATACTACCGGTATGTTAGATTTTCAATTAATAATAATAATAAAAAAAATAGCATTTAAAAATTATATTAATAGGCCTATTTATTATCGCACGCCATGGTAACAATAAAAAAAATGGCACACTTTCCGATAAAAATTTGGGAAACAAATTAATTAAAAAAAATAAAAATAAAAACAATCTTTCTTAAACCAAATTTTCATGAAATTGAGGGCCATCAATAAAACAAAATGCACCCCGAATCCCGTAGTAGGCCTACCCTCCTTTAATATCCCCGTAGTAGGCCTACATGTACCCTCCTTTCCACCCCCGTTGCCCTAAACTATATGTGTATTAAATATAACCGCCACGAGTATTTTTTTTTTACCTGTAGGCAAGCTCACCCCTACAGTCGCAATAGTTCTAGCCCAGAGAGTTTTTAACTCACGCCTACTAATAACGTACTTTCATCAAGTGATGGCGCTATAAGGTTTACCACGGAAGCTGTTTGGTTTACCGTGGAAGAAGATTATACCCTATATGAAGGATTGTGGGTAAAAAAGGCGCCGCCATTAGAGGCCAGAAGGATTCAGGCTAGATCGCTACACCTCCTCTACAGCGAGCCTGTTGTCCTCCCAGCATTTAAGAATGCCGGTACCCATTTAAACACCTGGGTGGTGAGGAGTAATCGAGATAAAGTGCCTTACTCAGCACAACACGATGACGTCGCCGGGGCTCGAACCCGCAACCTTTCGATCATGAGTCAGTGCCCGTTCCGATCCGCTAGGCCACCGTACTCCATATCGCAAGTCATAACGAAATTTGTAATTTGCAAAATAGGTTTTTTAGATTTTATCCCATGATTTTCTTAAACTTAGTAGACCAAAATAATTTAAAGGAGGCCTAGGCCTACTACAAACAGATAAATTATAGCTAAGTAGGCTATATATAGCTATACCACAGAACTGGTTTTAATTCTGTGAGCTATACCTATAACAAAATATTTAAGCATAATAGCATATAATAATGAATTTTATTTATAGACAAGACAGCACTGGAACATTATATCAGACGATTCAGAATATGACAAATATCAATGACACAAAAATGAAAAAAACAAAACATAAAATTATGTTAAAATGAAAAACTTACATTCAATGAAAGATTAATTAAATTAATTTTGAGTTTCTGTGATGAACGCAATTTTTTTTAGGCGAATTTGAAATACTCGATTACCCGAAAGTGCCAGTGAAAACGACTTGAAAATCCTTGACTTTCTTGCTACATTGATGCCATTTCATAAATAATTATTTATTTAAAGACCAAAATGGTTTTCCGGGTCGTTTTAATGCCTAAATCCGCCCAATTTTGTCAACTTTAATCAGAGTTAGTGGCTGTGAAGAAATTTGACCAGTTTTACCAGTTATTGGACCGGCAGTGTGAGAAAAGAATGCGTCAGTTACCGCGAACACCACGTTTAGGTAAACGCAAGCACTACGCGTGCGTTCCTCCTGACATTACGCACTCATCTGAGCTGGGTACTTTTTGGTACCCAGCTGCCACAGACGTTTTTGTGTCAAAAGGGCGTAACTGACAGTTTGACCAAAATTTTGCTTTGCAAATAATTTACCCCAATTTTTTGCCTAGTGAAATTATTCTAAAAATGTTGCTTGATTGGTTCAATTGATAATGAAAACTTCTTTTTGGCCAATCGGCAGGTAGTTCTGATGGGGTTAATGATCGAAGGCAAGAAAATCAGAAACTTAAACATGTCCATAGTAGCTGACAATGTTGTTTTGTGATTGTTTTCACCTCACAGGTGGTGATACAGGATTGATTGCATCATAGAACCATGGGGAAAAACGATTTCCTAACACCAAAGGCCATCGCTAATCGTGTCAAGTCTAAAGGTTTACAGAAGCTACGATGGTATTGTCAGATGTGTCAGAAACAGTGCAGAGATGAGGTGAGACTCAGAGACTTTTTATAGATTCTGACCCCTGAACCTGAACCTAAACCGTAATTAGATGACGTACCTCAAAAAGCAGCCATTCCATATTACATAATGGGAATATTATAATTCAACTTTGTAAATTGATACTTTGGATTTGTTTCATCTCTGTAAGCTAACCTTAAATCGATCTGAAAAAGAAATGACTTTTAAAAAAGTAAGAAAATTCCCTGAATTTTATATGACACCAACTCATATTCCACTACACAACGCAGTTCGATTTGCGAGAGACCAACTCGTATACCACTACAGAACACTGTCCGAGTAGCTAGAGACCAACTCATACATGTATATCACTACACAATATAATGCAGTCCAAGTTGCCAGAGACCTGATCTTCTATAATTACATACTTAAATGTACAGAATAAAACCCCTATATTTAACAATAAATACAAAATGTAGGTATTCAATTTCATATGGCCCAGGACCATAAGTGTTGGTCAAAAACTAATAAAAGCAAGGTAAGAGGTCTACTGGATGGGAGGTTCTTTTCAATTTGTTTCCACTTCTGTGTAAGTCTTGAGAGGTGGAGTCTGTCATCTGTGCCTGCTTTCAAAAAATCATTATTTAATACATTCCATTCCCAAGTTAAAAGAAGTAAGCAACTTAGGAATAAGTGGGTACTTTGTTACTGCCAATAACCATAATTCTGACCCTAATATCTTAATTCTTATGTTATTTCTGACCCTAAGGTTCCGTGAAGCCTAACCCTAATCCCAACATGTAGTCTAATCTCTTGTGGTAATAGCTTAATTTTTGCATAGTTTTGTGATTCATAATAACAAATTGGGATGGTTTTTTTTTTTCAGAATGGCTTCAAGTGTCACACCATGTCAGAATCACATCAGAGACAGTTGTTGTTGTTTGCAGAAAATGAAAATGAATACTTGGATGCATTCTCAGAGTGAGTATTGCCATTGTTTTTTGAGGGGAAAAGAAAGTGATGTATGGTTTGATCACCTCATAACCGGCGGGAATTATTGGCTTTTACTACTACAACAAAAAATAGACCCATTAAGAGTGATGTAGTTGACCTGTCTTGAAGAAAGAAGACAAAGTATAGGACTTGATTTAATAATATGTGATGCTTCTGGCGAGATGTCACAAGACAATTCTCCAAATAAAATATATTAATATTAATTGGCGATGTTATATAAGCGTGTCGATTACGATTACTGATCAAAGTGTAAGTGTTTAGTCTTGAGTGAATAGCAGTGTACCGTTTCAAACACTCAATCTGAAACAGAAATGTGTGAATTAATTTTGCACACTTTTTACAAAGAATAGAACTTTGACAGGTTGAAAAGAAGGACTCAAGCTTAGAAAATTTTGAATATAGTAATGAATATTCTATTTCAAGATGATGTTCTCATTTCAATCACAATCACATTTTATGGCTGCAAGACGAATAATGAAATAATGAAATAATTTTCAAATCTTCACAAGTCACGAGTGAGAGACCTACCTAGTGTTAAAATAGTGGAGTGAAGGGGAAGGTGGTTTTAGCTCTGAGTATTCACCCAGAGATGGAACCGACACTGTGGGGCAGAATATGTTTCTTACAGAGAAGATTACGTTATGATGCATCTATTCTTATCCAACAACATGTTTTAAATATCGTTGTTGGGTAGGAAAACCGGTCAAAACCCTCCTATGTGTCATTGGCCCCTGAACATGTTTAGAGCAAAACTTCCTATGTAACCTCTTGGCAGTTTTGTTTTAAGGGCCACAAGTACATAGAAGGTTTATCCTGCCCAACAATGATATATGTTTCAAGATTACTTTTTTTATAGTATCCATACATTTGTACTGCTTTATTTTTCTCCAGAGAGTTTTTTGATGATTTCATGGAGTTGCTTAAGCGTCGATTTGGTGGTCGACGTGTGCATTGCAATATCGTCTACAATGAATACATCCAGTTTAGAGATCATGTTCACATGAACTCTACCAAATGGGAGACACTTACGGAGTTTGTCAAATGGACGGGAAGGGAAGGTAACATAACAATTATTCAGTTATTGTTATAATGAAAGACAGAGATAAAAAGACTTGTTCGCGTCTGACGTCAGGACAAAGGCGCACTGTGATTGGTTGCCGACCTGCACAGTACAGCATTTTCTGTCTAGATGTCAGAATTTCAGACGCGATCTAGTCTTTTTATCTCTGGCTTTCATTATAATAGGTTTTGTAAATAGAATGTTAGTTGGGCTATTTCAATTGAAATCCATACACCCCCATTGGAAGACAATATCATAATTGTAATCTTCCAAACAGGGAGTGTAAATTTCAAGTGGGGTTACCTTAATGGTTGACTCCATGCGAAATCTACAATCCGTGTGTGGGAGGTCATGTCACATAGGTGGGACTATGGATTTCAACTAGAATACCGAAAAGATTCACCAAAAGGCGCATCAGGGACTACCTTGATATAAGTGGAAATACCACCAGCCTTAATTCCTACTGGGAATAGGAGGGACCTCTCTATTTGTATGTAAAATTTACCCTAAGGCAAAGAAACCCATATGTGCCATAGTATGTCCTTTGTAGATGCCCCAAAGTACATGTATGCACCATTCACAAAGGACATATTACTGTCTTGTATAAATGCAAAATCAAATAAAGAACACCAACTCAGCAGCCACAGGGTCTCGAAACTAACAACCTGCAACTGTACGCTCAGTTCATAGAAGAAGGTCACAAATTATCTAACCTCAGTTTCGATCAGAAAACAGGGATGTAATTCTTCTTGAATTTGGGAAAAGTGGCCGTAACAAAATAATTTATGAAATGTCTTTTTGTCTAACATTTTCATGATTGGATGATGGTATTTTATCATAAAAAGAGCAAATAATATATTTTTGGATGTGGGAGATTGATATCCCTTCAACCCTTGCCGTAGCCTATTCCCAGGACGAGCCCCAATAAATATTTGCGTAGCAATTTTTAGCGAAAACATATTTAGTTGATGTTCTTATGGTATTTTAGCATATGTTTACATTATAAAACATTCTATACAAACTGAAATTTGTGTAGCAGGTTGTTCAAAATGAGGAGCATTTGGCTCTGCTACACCAGGTAAATCGAACGCTGGCTGCACACAAGTGCTATGCCACCTGGTGAAAGCCAGATCGATTTTCAGGAAATTATCAATCTGTGTTTCCATTTACATCCCTGAGAAAGACTTGAAATAATGTTGTGATAGAATTAACATTTAATATATCGACTCCTTTCTTCATCTCTAGGTTTTTGCACAGTAGACCATACAGAGAAAGGCTGGTTCATGACATACATAGACAGGGATCCAGAGACATTGAAAAGACAGGAAGCACTCGCTAAGAAAGAGAAAGTAGATCTTGACGATGAGGAAAGGATACAGAAGTTTATTCAGAAGCAGGTGGAAAGAGCATCAGATGAGAGTACCAATGAAAAGGTGGGTGTGAGGATTGGATATATCAGTTGAAATCCATACTAAGGGTGTGAGTGAGTCCCGGGAATTCGAGTCCCGCCTGAGAATCCTATTACCGGCAGGAAATTCCCTGCCCGGTACCAAATTAAAAAAAAAAAAAAAAATGCATTGAATTTGAATGCATTTTGAAATCATTAATAGAGTATGACATGAATACAAATTATCAATTTTCATATTAAAAATACAAAACATCTTGAAATTTTAAAATTTTTTTAGGTCAACCATGCATGTAGGTCTAGGTTTTTTTTTTTTTGCAATTTGGTACCAAGTTACCCGCCTTGAAAAATCCGCTTGGTACCCGGGCACAAAATTACCCGAAAATCACACCCCTAATCCATACACCCCTAATTGGAAGACATGACTTTAATCCTCCACATAGGGAGTGTGAATTTCAAATGGGGTTACCTGGATGGGTGATTCCACTTACCGCGGAAGGTATAGGCATGTTGCCTATGGGGGTTGACAATATGACAAACTCAAAAATAGCACAAATAGCAAACGCGTACACAAAAGAGAGTTCACACGTAAGCGCTGACGAGTTGAGGACTCTGTGTATGCTCAGACATGGAACATGGGCGCAAATATGATATGGATACCCACCATTTGAAGGAATTAAGTTGCATGGTGACAAGTAAGGTGCCAAAATGAGCAGAATAAATTTATTTATATACACTCATATATTATTGTCTTTCCGCTTATTCAAATGTAACATTACTTTTTGTGCACAGATTTGTTAACTCATTCAATAACCCAGCAAACACAAAATGTTTTTCAAATATTTTAAACAGGTTATATTTTGTGTTTTGGTTTTGGTAAGAACTTTTTTATGACATTAAAAGTTGGGTTATATGAAAGTTGTGAAAACAATTTTAAAATGTTTTGTATGAAAACACGCTACAACCACATTTTTCAAATGTTGTCAAATTTTTATTGTTTTTTGGAAACATTTTTTGCAAAACATTATGTTAGAATATTTGCACTAAGTTTTCAATAAAACATTTTTGATGTTATGAAAACGTTTTACACTTTATATATCCAGCATTTAAACGTTTTCTGACAACTTTTTCTAGCCTAATGCAAATAATGTCTAAAACATTTTTTGTTTGTTGGGAAGGCAATAAACTAGTGCATAACAGTTCCAGTTCAAGCCATGCAGTGTCATTAGAAAGTTAGAACCCAGTTTACACAAAGTTTTTAGAATTTCTATTCTGTGCTAGTTTGAGGGCTGATGTCAAGTTTATCCAATATTGTAATACTCGAATGTAAGTTCATACGTGCTGGTAATAAACAATTTCCAAAAGTTTAAACTGACTTTCAGCACAAAAATTCACTAACCTTGAATTTTCGATGTGTGACACACTAAGGCTAATAGTATTCTGAGACACGCAGAAAGAGCTCTTTTGAATGAAAGGATTCGCCAGAACAACCAGAAAATCGTCCAGTTGAGCGAAAGAAAGGAGGAAATAAAATCTGAATTACGCGGACATTTAAATGACCCGGATTTTGATCGTGTGAGTGAGTTCACGGAGCGTGCGCAATTGAACGAACACACTGCGGTCAAACAGCGCCAAATTCGGAAGCTTGAGCGATTAAAATCACCCACGAAAACTTGGAATTATCGCCGGAATGGATGCGAAATTCACCAAGGATACCAACTTTAACAAGGATAAGTGGGTTGTGAATTTATCCTCATGAATTTGAGCACTGCGGAGGTTTCTGTTTTGCAAAAGGATTGAATTTTGCCCGTCACACCGAAGGATATACCGGTCGAGGATATTATCACTGAGACTGAATACGCGATTAAGCGACTTCAATACAATAAGACCACTCGTATTGATTACGATTCGGCGGCGGAATTGCGTGCTCGTGTAACAGGAGCATTGAAATCTGCTAAACCACCGAAAAATAACATCTCTAAAGACGAACGTGATGCATTATACAAGCTAAGAAAGGATCGTAGCATTACCATCTTGCCTGCAGACAAAGGCAGGGCTACGGTTGTTCTTGACCCTGAACAGTATGATCAGAAGATCAATGCATTGTTAGACAGTGGTGACACGTATGGTAAGCTTAAGAAAGATCCTACTAAGACCTACCAAAATAAGCTTATCAAAATACTGAAAGACTTTAAGTCGGAGGGTAATTTGTCGGATTATAAGTACTCCAAGTTATACCCCTCATCATGTTGTGTGCCATCGTTTTATGGGCTACCAAAAGTTCATAAAGAGGGAGCTCCGCTTCGACCTATTGTCTCAAGCATCAATTCAGTTACATATGAATCCGCTAAGTATCTTGCAGAGATTTTGAACGTGCTGATTGGTAAAAGTGAACATCACATTAAGAACACTGAATCTTTTGTTGAGCGCATCAAAACCTTATGTCTCAAGCCGGGTGAAATCCAGATTTCTTCTGACGTATCAGCTTTGTTTACTGAGTATCCCTGTGGAGAGCGCGGTAGATGTAGTGAAGGATTTATTAAAGAAGGACACCAGCTGGAAAGAAAAGACAGATCTCACGGCTGACCAAGTGATACAACTTTTGGAATTTTGCCTCAGTACTACCTACTTTGTTTTCCGAGGACAATTTTATCAACAATGTGGGGGTTGTGCTATGGGCAGCCCGGTCAGTCCGGTTATCGCAAATCTGTACATGGAACATTTTGAGATCACTGCTTTACGCAATTCACCTGTCAAACCTTCCGTGTGGCTTCTTTATGTGGACGATACTTACGTTATCATTCGCGAAACTGATGTGAAAATTTTCACCGAACATATCAACAGTCAGAATTCGCATATCAAATTCACCAGCGAACCGGAAGTGGACGGATTCCTTGCATTTTTAGACACCAAAGTCTTGCGAAACGCCGACGGATCCGTGAGCATCTCCATCTACAGAAAACCTACACATACGGATCAATACCTCCATTTTGATTCACACCATCCCATCGCTCACAAATTAAGTGTCATCAGGACATTATTTCACAGAGCTGAAATAGCGGTGACAGACCCGAGGAAAGGGTGAAGGAAGTTGAACATATAAGGTCCGCGTTAGGGCGTTGTGGTTACCACAATTGGACTTTCGGTTTAGCCAAAGCTAAGGACAAAAGTAAGAACACTCCTGACCCTCCTACTAATGCCAACCAAGTAGAGGGAAAGAAATCGTCGACCTACATCACCCTACCCTTTATAGAGGGGTTGTCACAGAAGCTCCAGCGTATTTTCAAATCCTACGGTGTTGCTACAAGCTTCAGACCGCACAGCACGCTGAGAAAACTATTAGTCGCACCTAAAGATCCCACTCCAACTGAGCAAAAATCAGGTGTGGTCTACGCGATACCCTGCGGCGAATGTACAAGTTCATACATCGGCCAGACAGGTAGACAACTCGGAGATAGACTGAAGGAGCACAAGTCAACTGCCCCCAGCCGCAAACCCTCTGCTGTTGCAGAGCACAAAACAGAGTCTCACCACAACATCGACTGGGAATCCACAAAGGTGTTAGCTAAGGATGATAGAGAGTACCCCGTTTAGTGCGGAGGCCCTCCAGATCAAGAAGAAATCGCCAGAACTAAATCGCGATCAAGGACTGGAATTGCCAACCTTATACAACGCCCTCATTAGACCAAAAGTTGCCAATGATCAACAAAAGGGCAAGTCCATCACAACATCTTAGGACTTCTTCTGATGAAGATGTGTGTCACACATCGAAAATTCAAGGTTAGTGAATTTTTGTGCTGAAAGTCAGTTTAAACTTTTGGAAAAAAATATTGTAATAAGTTTGTCAACTTTTAATTATGTTTTCATGAAATGAAATGTAAACTTCTGTATTCTTACATTAAACATCTTGTTTTGAGTTTATCTCAGCTATAATCACCACAATTGTCTCCAATACCAATTGCAAAACAAGTAATTATGATTGGGCTTTGATCAATATATTCCTGATATCATTTGTTTCTTTTCTCTCATTGTATGTTTCAGTCAGTGGAGTACACAGAATTCAAAAGAGACAATGAAGAAGAGAAAGTTACCATTAAATTTGGCAAAATGCCATCATCTAGTAAAGGCACAAGCGAAGATGGTCCCTCATCATCATCATCATCATCATCAGGAAGAGATACTGGTGCCAAACCAAAGTAAGTTGTTATGTTATACTGGAGCAACTTTAGAAACAGGGTTATTTCCTTTATTTGGGCTATTTTATATATTTATGTAATTTATATATTTATGTGTAATTTTGATATTGTGCAATATTTTATATGTATATGTGTCTTTTTGCTGGCAAATAAAATGATATGATATGATATGATATGATATTCCACTTGAAATCCATACTTGATAATTGATTGATTTTTGATACTGACCGACCGACCCTGCTTGAAAAGTCCATCTGCTTGTAAAATAGGGTTGTGTTTTTTGTCGCCTTATTCTATTTTTTTGTCATTTTTTTTTATTGCTTTGCTTTGTTTTTGTAGCTTTTTTCTTTTTTCTTTACTTGTAATAAATGCACAATGTGAACTACATGTACCGTATTTCGTCAAATAGTCGCCCCCCCTCAAATAAACGCCCCCCCACCACTTTTTTCAACCAAGATGTTTAAAAAATTCCGATATTTCCATGCTATCTTGTGTAGTAAGCTTACCAAGTTGCTCACATGGTCGCGAGTAGCAGCAATAAATTGCGAAAATCTGCATCCGAACCCGGAAGTGAACCAAAAGTCAGTGTCAAAAGGTCATTGTTCGTCATTTTAGCGTGACTTTTAAGCTTACCTAATAATTTTAACGGGAATTTTCGTGCTAAAATGACCTCTAATAAACGCCCCCCCCCCCTTGGGAAAATGTAATGCCCCCGGGGGCGTTTATTCGACGAAATACGGTATCATATTTTGTAAATATTAATAATATTTGGGGTGTTTTTTTCAGAACATTACCAAAGAGCAGTGCATTATTAGGTAGTAATGAAGACAAGAAGAAGGAAGGAAGCAGGAAGAAGGAGAAGAGGAAAACAGCCTTGGAGGAGATCATGGAGGTTAGTTAGAATTGCCTTATCTCAATATTTTATTTAAAAAAATATTGTTTTACATTTTGTTTGTATATGAAATATTTTTTCTCCATAACAGTTAGTGCAAGTGGAGAAGATTTTGGAAATATTTTCCACTGTAGGGGGAGTATGAATTTCAAATGGAATTAACACATTGGTAGCTCCATGTGAAACTTACTCTCCCTCAGGGGAAGATTGAGGTTGAATCTTTCTCAGAGGGTGTATGGAATTTAAATGGAGCTGCCTAATGTGCTCATTCTATTTGAAATTCATACTCCCCCTGTGGCAGATATTTCCAGGTGATGAATTAGTAATTGCACACATGTGCAGGTGATGAGTGCAGCCTGGTTGTAATGCTAGCCAGGGAATTCTAACAGCCACAAGGTTTATGTAGACACATTGCTATTGGTAATGCCGCTCAGGGGCAAGTGGCAGAAAGTATGAAACCACCATCAGATTAAGTTTATTTATCTTTTCAGGAGGAGGCCAAGAAGAAAGCAAAAATAGAACAGCAGCATAAAGACTATTGGTTAGCAGAAGGCATCGTTGTCAAGGTTACAACAAAACGACTTGGGGAGAAGTTTTATAAGAAGAAAGGAGTTGTTACGGTGAGCTTGATTTGGATAAACTTTAAGCAACCTTCTTAGAAGCAAACAAGGGATCAATGCTTTACCTATAGAGGGCAGCATTTCAATTTTATTACCAGTGATAGATCAGGGTGATAACAGCGTAATAAGTAAGCAACAGAGGGCAGCATATAGGGTTAGCTAACAGTGCAGCACAGTAGCCTACAGTCAACGATGAAAATTGGTATGCTGCCCTGTATAGGCTAGGCTTTTATCCCTTGTTCGCTAATTCAAAAATAACATGAATTTACCAAAAGCAGAATCCAGATTTGGCCATCTGCTAAATTTATAACAACATCAAGAAATCAGCATGTGGAAAAATATTCCTTTATATATTATTAATAAAACCCAGTTAGGCGTACATATTTTTAAGTGCAACTGTAATTTTGAAAATATCAATGCAGTGGTAAGATATATAATAAATGAGATGCCCATGTTTTACCGAAATCTAATCAAGGTGTGGTTGTCAACAAAAAGTACTCAAGACAAAAACCAAGTGCAAAACTGGGGAGATGAAGTTATTTGGAATAATATTTGTATAATTAGCAGCGGTAAGACATTTTATTACAAGGAGTGGGCTAAAAGAGGTATAATATGTATTTCAGACTTGTATGATCAAAACGGTGTCTTTCATTCACTAGACGAAATCAAAAGTAGGTTTCCACAGCCAGCCAGTGTTTGTATACAATATTTAGCTCTAAAACAAGCAATTTTAAAGACATGCAAAAATAAATATCAGAATGTTATTAACAAGGACATATACTTTTATGATGGAAAAACTTTTGTTGCAATAATGAATTGCACCACACAATTATATAGGAAAGCTATGTTATCAAAGATTTCGACTAAACCAATATGTCAAACCTTTTGGGAAAATAAATTCAAAAATATGAAATTCAATTGGAGCAAAATTTGGAAAAATATTCTGGCAACAAAAGAAACTAGGCTAATGACATTGAATTGGAAAATAACCAGTAATATTTATGCAACAAAAGTCTTTCTTAACAAAATAGGAAAAGAACAAAGTAATGTATGTGAAATTTGTAATGAAGTAGATTATATTGAACACTTTTTTTTTGTTTTCAAAAAAATAAAAAGATATGGAGCGAAGTGGACAAAATAATTTTGCAACACTACAATGTTAAAATTAAAACCACACAAGCAGATGTTATCTTTGGTTACTACCGTGCAGGAAAATGTAATACTACTATCAATAAAATAATAAGTGTTAGTAAACTGTCAATTAGTAAATATCGTTACGGAAATATCCCGATTTGATCAGTCTATTACACTCTGAATTAAGAATCAGAAAGCTTATGTAGTAAAAATTGTAGAAATCAGTAAAGTCAGAAATTAGTTAACCGAAAACAAATGAGTTATGTAAATATATAATGTGATGAAATCAACGAAGCAAATAAAATAAAAGATAAAAAAAAAATCATCATAACATTTAGTCTTAACTGGAGATAAATGAAAAAGTTCACTATTTTACTAATCTCTTAAAAAAAGAGTCAAAATCATGCATTTTCGGCGTGTTTTCTGACAATCAAGTCACAAAAATCACAGACTTGGAACAAGTCTAAGCATTCAAAATCTTGAGTATATGCCAAAATTTTGCTCTAATTTTCTTTTTGTGTGTGTGTGGTACTTTAATAAATGGTTGGTTAGGCCTATAAGAATGAAACATGTCTTTTCCAAAAATTGGAATGCATAAACTGAAATTAGTCTTAGTACAAGTCTTTGGGCTTGATTGTCACAGCATACGAAAAACACCCTAAAAATGCATGTTTTTGGCCCAAATTTCCAAAAATTAGCTAAATATTAAGATATGACTTTTATCGCTAGTTAGGACTAACTAAAGGATTAGGAGTTATGTTTCAAGTGGCAAAACAGGACAATATTTTCTTTGTTCAAAATAATTAGTTGTGTATTTTTCTGGAATAGTGAGTAATACCAGTAATACTTGTTGCTATTCACAGGAAGTAATCAAGAAATATGAAGGAGTGATCAAAATGACGGACACGGGATCAAAAATCAAGGTAGACCAAATCCATGTGGAAACTGTCATCCCAGCACCAGGTAAACACTGAGGACTTGTTGCAAATTGAAGGTTTGCATATCGTCACTCTGCTACGATAATTGCCTCAAACTTATTTTTCTTTTTGTAGTTTTGAGAAAAAACAATATGGTTCAAGTATGCATATAAACATATTTTTATTCACCAATCTTTGGACAACAACAAATGATAATGAGACAAATTACAAGGAATTATCAGAAAAAAATAGGGTGATTACATAACTGATAGATGACTTTCAGAGCAAAATCTTCAGATTTATAGCTGAGTTAGGCAACAACACCTTAATTTTCCTCCTATATGAACAACTTCAACAAGTTTGGCCGGCCAAGGTAGACCCTGGTGTCAAGGTATGGCTGTGCCCGTGTCTGGCACTGTAGAGGTCCCTGGTGCAAAACCGCACCCGAGAAAAAAAAAGTCTTCTTCTTTCATTCTTCCTTCCTTTTTCCCTTTCCCTTGCCAAAATATACCTGGGCGTTAGGGTTAATTGAACGAATATGGTACCTTAGTTCCTGACTATGTTTTATGAATCTAAAACATTGCTGCAGCGTTAGAATGTATGAAGTAGTTATAAAGTATGACGAGTTATTGTAATTGTGTTTCCCACTGCAGGCAAGCGATTATTAGTTGTGAATGGACCATACAGAGGCTGTAAAGCATCACTTGTACAACTCAGTGAGAAAGATTTTGCCGTCTCAATCAAATTGGAATCGGTAAGTTGACTTGGTGGTTATGAATTTGGTAGACAGCTAAATCTGGATTTGTCTTCTTGATAAATTTAGGTTACACATGATTAAAGAACAAAGGATCAAGCGTTTTTAACTCTAGATGACAGTGAGCGTACCATAGCGGACTATAAGGTTAGCCAACGATGCAGCGCAGAATAGTAACAATTATCACCATTTTTATGCTGCTCTGCTCTCTTGAGCTTAAGCATTAATCCCTTCACTAATTCAGAAATAATTCATGCCTAACATGAATTGACTAAAAGCTGAATACAGATTTGGCTGTTTGCTGAATTCATAACAACATGTACTTAATAATCAAGCAGATACAACAAGCTAATGAGCATAACTGAATGCCTGATGGACCTCAAACCTCAGTGTTGTCATCCGGGGCAGAAATTCATGGGAAGGGGTAGAGATATCATCCAACATCATGGACCGTGTGGACTCAGGTGCACAGACTGCATTTTGGGTTACAATTTCAGACTCCTTTGCAAAAAAGGGCAGGCTTATGGCACAACCGACCCGCAAGTTACTATTTAATAGGGTAGGAATTTCAATGATAGTGGTATATTAAACTCTTTTTTTTCGTGGCCATTTCACGCCAAATTTCACACACACAACCAATGAAATCATCCAAACAGTGTGGTCAGTGAAAAAGATTTCAATGAAGGTCTAGTGATTGGGTTGTTATGTTCAATTGAAAAACGCCAGTATTTTAAGTTGGAAATGTGAGTTGGCCTCCCAGGCTGAATGTAAAGAAAATGTAATCATTGATGGCACCAGGAATTTTCTTCATTTTGGGTTTTCACTGGAGGGCAACTGGAGGGGGCAAGAGTTCTGAATGGGGTGGCATGTCACCCCTGGCACCGCCACTGCATGTAATCTATACTAGGTTGCCTTGTGTTAATACTTCAAGTGATACAGATTACTGGATAAAGCTGTACATCCCCTTTAATGGACTATTCTAGTTGAAATCCACACACACCCCCTGTGGAAGACATGACCTTGATCTCCCAGACAGGGAGTGTACATGTGAATTTCAAATGGGGCTACCTGAATGGGTGATTCCATTTGAAATCTGCACTCCCTGTGTGGAAGATTAAGGTCATGTCTTCCATAGGGGGTGTATGGACTTCAGTTGGAATAATCTTGGCAATAGGATAAATCTGTGTAAGCATTACATGAAGGAAGAACTAAAGTATCGAAACATATATAGTGTGGGTGTTCCTTGGATATTCATGTTAAGTAGTTTTATCATTATCTTGTTCTTCCCTGCAGGGCCCGCTTGCTGGCAAGGTGGTCAGGGAAATCCCCTACGAAGACATCTGTAAATTAGCTCCAAAGGAATCGTGACATACAAGCATCTCACACAAGGTTAACACAAAGGAATTGTGACATACCAACATCTCACAGGAGGTTAACACATAATAGTGAATGTTACACTGAATATTGACTTTTATAGAAGATTTCTGAAGACTGACTGAATATTGAAGGAGAGCTTGGTGCAGTGGTTAGAATGCATACTTCTGGTGCGCAGATGTCTGACATACCAGGATGATCTCAGGGTGGTACATTGAACCTTGAATGGAAAACAAGGTGGTACCTTGATGGACTTGTATACACATAGAATACATTTCCAATGTTGAATATTGAGGACAGCTTGGTGCAGACCCAAGACTTAGGTTCAGTCTTCTTACATACCAGCATTTCAAGAAGATTATAGAACCTGAGAACTATATACATGTGATTTCTGAAGTCTTATTGAAGAAATTGAGGAAGAACTTGGTGTAGTGGTTATAGAGCCTTAGAGTGCACACCTCTAGGGCACCAGACTCCTGACTCGGGTTTAATCCTCGGACATACCAGCATTAATTAATTAAGATTAATTTTATTGTTGTGAACTGAATACAGCTCAAAACTACTTTTGTTTATTCAACTACCCGGATGTATGAGCCTTCACTGCCAAAACTGAATACATGTTGATACACTGTTATAGAAGATTACTTCCAAAGACAGTGCATGGCGCAATGGCTAACATACTCGCCTCTGGTTTGTGAGACCCATGTTCAATCCCAGATGGAGCCATATATTGGCTGGGAAAAAGAAAGTGGTCTACATTGGTAACATCATCAGAAAGATATTTTTCAGAGGGGACTGGAAAGTGACTTC
Organism: Amphiura filiformis; assembly: GCF_039555335.1. Lineage (NCBI taxonomy): Eukaryota > Metazoa > Echinodermata > Ophiuroidea > Amphilepidida > Amphiuridae > Amphiura > Amphiura filiformis. Next base: position 60,829,967 of record NC_092635.1, on the reverse strand, counting down.
AGGAGGGTGGTGTAAAATTTGATGAAAAAAAATATGACAATTGTCAAATTGGTCCAAAAAGGCCTCAAATCCAAACTATTCCGATGACCAGTATCTTGGGGGAAGAGGCAAGATGTTTCATAGGGGACAGCATCCCCCATTGGTTATGCCAGTAATCTCTATAGATTAAATTCAGCCTGTGCTCTACACATGGTATATTAGACAACCAGGTAAATAAAGCCTGAGAGTACTCCTTCCTTTGGATATGTCAAGTTGTCGATCCCATAGAGAGCTATACCTGTAAATTGCAATTAATTAAGTTGTGAAAAGAGTAGGGTTTTACACCAATTGCCAAGATCTGGCCTATAGTTTGATCAGCCCATAATCAACGGGAATCATTAGGCTTTTACCACTATACTGAAAAGTAGACCCACATTAAGAGTGATATAGTTTACCTGTCTGGTCTATATTGTGTACACGTGTTAAATAAAGTAGACTAAGTATTGTGATACTTCTGACGAGATGTTACAAGACAGTTCTCAAAATAAAATATATCAATATTAATGAGCGATGTTATAAGGCATGTCGATTACGAGCTGATCAAGCTCACAATTTATTCTGTGGGGTTAGTGCAAGAAGGCCCTATCTGCAATAACTGACATATTATAGAGCAGACATTTGATCTTTTTTGCATTCTGCATTCAGGGCTGTCAACTTTTTGGAATTGCTTGGCGTGAGACACTGTCGAACAGTGGTGTACCAGGACGCAATTTTTTGTTTGCCGACTACAATATATGTTAATTTTGACCCATGATTATTAAAGCCACAGTGCTCGAAAATCTAAAAAGTGTGGGGGTGGGTTGTAAGGACAACTATTTTTTTTACAATGCGTGAGATTTTACTAATTTTGCTGCTCTTGGCACGAGGATTACTACCTTAGCATGAGATTGTACTACCTTGGCGTGATACTGTGAGAAATTGCCCAAATGCGTGAGGCTCATGCCCAATGCGTGAGAGTTGACAGCCCTGTGCATTTTTAATTTGTTACGTTTAGATTGTTAAAACAATGTAAACGTAACAACACCCGACAACCATTGCAGATCAGGTTCGCAGGATCTCATATACCACAGATGACTCATACCTCTAGTCTGTGTTTTTACAGACTAGGTGAAGTAAGAGATGTCTGTGATATCCGTACTTGCATGGTTCTGCCATTATGCACTATGTGTGGGGAGTGCCTTGAACTGGCAGCATACATGAAAGGAAGAATTACTTAACTTTCCACAGAATGTTATACGACTGGTTCAATTCCCATTCATGTATGCTGCCAGTTCAAAGCTCTCCCGCACATATTGCAGTGCATAATCACGATAATGGTGGAACCAAGCAAGTAGAGAATACGAGTTCCTGTGAACCCGAGATAGGCCTTCTTGTACTTAGTCCTCAATGTTGATTTAAAAAGTGGACCCCTAGCGAGACTGAGACTGATTTTTGACTTAAATCATACTCAACCAGCCATCTCTCAACAAAGATGGGGGCAGGTTCAAACTTCCAGGAGTCTATAAAACTGATCAAATCTGAAGGTCAAAAGGTCACGACCTGATTATTAAAAATCTCACTCGCGCTGATGAAAGATGGAGTATAGCCATCTGAAAATTCTGAGAGGTATGAATAACTTCCTTGTGTTTGGATCAAAAGTTTTAATTTTAATCATCGATATGTTGTAATATCATTATTTTAAGTGTTAACAACCAAATAAAAGCTACAAAGACATGATTATTACTGCATTCTTTATTCATTCCAACTATCTCATCAACATGATCAGATTCATTCAAGGACATTATTTTGCCATTTTCATTATTATTTTTCCCCGGTCACACTCGGGGAAGACTTTGCACACTATTAAGGTGACCAAATCAAACATGGTCAAAAGTATTGGGCTATTTCAGTTGAAATGGAAGAATTGACTTTGCCCTCCCAAACAGGTGTACAGTAAGCCAAAATAATAATAAGGTACCAGTTATGTTCAACCCCTGTATATCCTAAACAAAGACCGATGATATGTCATAATTAGAACCAGCAGCCAATAGCTGCATCTTTTAGCTTGAATTTAAGACCTCATTTGTTGAAATTGTTCTAGAAATAAAAACATGACGTTCCAAATACCCAAGGAAGATGCCAATTTAAAAGTTTCAGTTTGCGCCATTGCATGCCTCATTGATTTGTACACAAAGCATTCGCGATCAAGAGAACTGGCGCCGTACTTCCATTGATTAGCACGTGAAAACTAGCGCCGTGCTTTCATTGATAATAGAACACTAAAATGCAACTTTTGATTTTGTTTCTTTAGGTTTTAGATCACGGTTTCTTTAATTCTCAACCAATTTCAACAAATAAGGTCTTAAATCAGAGCTAAAGAGTACAGGTATTGGCTGCTTGTTTTAATTTTGACATACTTGTCTTTAGTTAGGATATACAGGGGTGAACCCAACTGGTACCTTAATTTTTTGGCTTACTGTAGATTTAGGTATCCATTCAGGTAAGGGGCTGTGCAATAATTATAATCTTTACACATGCCAAAATTTTGGGTTCCAAATTTGCAAACCTTAAATAGTCTAAATATATGCTATCATAGCAAGCATTGAATGTTTCTGTAGTTTTTCCTAATCCTTATTAGAGCTGTGTTATTTCAAAGGTGCTCCGAAATTGTGTGCCAAAAATTGCTTGCCCCCCCCCCTTTCAGCTTTTCTAAAAGGTTCTTTTCCCCAATTTACTCTCCACCAGGGCTCATAATTATTGCACAGCCCTAATCCCATTTGAAACTCGCACTCCATGTGTGGAAGATTAAGATCATGTCTTTCATAACAGGTGTATGAATTTCAACTAGAATAGCCCAATATTTGCCCCAGTCATAGGTTATAGGGACAGCGCAAGTACCTGGCATTTGTCAATGAAAATCAAGACATCTACAACATGAAATATTTCAACAAATATTTCTCCTTAGAACATGGGACAATACACTGCATATATACATACAAATTCATTTCAACATTTACTGAAACACATCGGCAAAGCTTAAAATACCAAAATATATTCCTTTCGAGACATAAAATAACCAATTTTGGCACAACTTTCAAATTGAAATGCTACCAGACTGGTTTCTAAACCAGTGTATTATTATAGAATGTGCAACTAAATATTTGTCAGATTTTTATACAATATTCATTTTATTTTATTAATTTATTGCTTTCAAAACTTCACAAATGCCACCCATTGTTTTAAAATCATGTTACATATATTCGCTTGGAATTATGAATAATAGGGATTGGATGGTGTGGACTTTACCAGTAAGCATAGTGTATCTTGAGTTGAGAGTAATGTTTGATTTTGCAGTGGCAATTTCGAATAATGCACTAACCTAATCTTGCGGGCATATACACACAAAAAAGGGGCAATTTATTTGCATGGTGATGATGCAACTGCATGAATGCACCGACAGCTCTCAACTTGAGACAAGACAGACTATTTAGTCTATGTTGCCGCCCCCTGTAACTAACTTATGCTGAATAACTATTACATGACATGCTGTCTTCTGGCTCTCAACTGTCTGATCCCTGTTTGCCAATGCAAGAGAATTCATGTGCAACATGATTTTCACAGACAAATCCATATTTGGCATTCTGTACACACCATATGATAGTGCAAAAGCAAAATTGATACATTTTGAAATTCTAAACAAGAATTCCCTAATTCACAGCAGCTATTACATTACATGAACATTGGGCTATTCTATTTGTAATCAATACCCCCTATGGAAGACATGCCCTTCATCTACCACACAGGGAGTGTAAATTTTAAATAGGGGTTACCTGAATGGATGATTCCATTTGAAATCTACACCCCCATGTGTGGGAGACTAAGGTCATATGTTCCATAGGGGGTGTATTGATTGACTGGAACAGCCCAATACACACAATTGGCCAACAATGCTTACATCTCATCTAGGGTAATTTCAGAAAATAGGCCCCTGCAAGAGGTTGACTCAAGGATTCTCGAGTACTAATATACTATAGGATAAGCCACTCGTTTGCGCAAATGAAGTCAGTCATTCAGCCTATGCGCATTCATGCATGTGATGGCATAGCTGTGTAGGAGTGTATCACCTGTGGAAGAGATGATGCATGTTTACGTCATCGTTTAGAAAATAATTAAATGGCGAAAAATGGCGAACATTTGGTCGAATCATATCGTGAAAAACCAAATAGCTGAGGAGTTAGCTCAATACGCTAGGAAAATATTCTCTTCGATGACCCCATGACGAGACTGGCTAAATAAGCTGCATTTTTACTGGAAAGGGTCCGAATAATTGGCAGTCGATGTGCGCCATCTTGGAAAAATTTAGGGTACCAAACTACCAAAACTATCAATCAATTACTACGGTACCAAACTTGGTACCAAACTCCCCAACAACCGTCACTCAAACTGCCGATATGTCAATCAAACTGCCGTAAAGTGACTTCACTTTTTGTACAGGGATTGAATACGAGTGTCACAGCCCTGGTTGACTCCAAAGTTTTTGCCCTTCCAAGATGAAAATTTGGAGGTCGGTAGGTCAATCCTTTCTTTGAATGGGCGCTTCCTCCATTTCGACATACAGAAATTTTGACATATGCTTGAACATGTTACAGTACAAATTTGTGCGTTCATTATAAAATAGTTTTGGAACATGTAAACCCTGTATTTCCAGTATAGTATAGTCAGCAAAATAAATAGGCAGTAGTTTATGAACTACTGAACTTTTCATTTTAAGCCTGGTAAACATACTGAAGTAAACAAAAACTACTTGGATTATAAGTATTTTATTGTTAAATTTCAGGAATAGCCAATAAATATGACAAATGGAACTGTTAAAGTTACAATGATTTCATATCATTTGATACTGCCCACTCTTATTGGGACACCCTGTACATAGCAAAATTACGTCTATAAAAATTGTAACATGATTTCATACAATGGCAAACCTCTATAACAGAGTTATGCATAGACTAAACAGAGTCTAGAGTTTTCCTCATCTAATTTCTTTGTCTACTATTACTCAATTCCAACTTTGCACATTAATTCCTGTTTTTATTGGGAATGCAACCAAGTGACAGCAAAAAATAAATATTTGTTTTACTTTAGATATAAAAATATATTGCACTGGCTAAGCTTGGCTCTGCCTACAACCGATACTTGACACGGTGGATAAGTTAAGTTCGTAAAAACCCTGGGCACAATAATAAAATAGGTGTAACTAATTTTGTATTGTATAAATATTGGCAGCTGTTTCATATTTCAAATATTGTAAGGAAAACACCAGCTGGTAACTGTACTGTTCTCAAAAAATACACTGATCAACAAATTCATTTCACATTATTACTCTTAAAGGGGCACTTCATGATCTACAGCCCCATCCTCCCAACTTCAAAAAAAGTTGAGATTTTTTTATGCCATCAGAAACCTGGGACTACATCATGATTGTGTGCATACGATTTCTTGCCGATTCGGTTGTTTGACAAAGATCGTCCAAATTTTATTTTCGGGTTTGTCAACAGCCCAACCCGAAATTACAACACAGTGGCCTATGAGCCGTTGTAATGTGTAATTATGACCAACTCACAAATGTCCGACTCAAGCTTTTTTGTGGATATCTATTGAACAAAGGATGCTAAAATCACTTAATACCCCTTTAACGAGTTTGATGATATTTCTACTATTTGTTAATATTTAATATTAACATAAAATCTAAAACTAAGTCTGTGGATAAAGCTTTATATATACAGCATAATATTTTCATAATTAATTGATCAAATAATTATTTATCATAATTATATTCTTTATTGTAACAGCATAGCTCACAATTATGGCAGTATTCAGAGTTTATAACCTGGTGAGCACAAACCACTTTAATATGGGTAATGCCTTTATGTATTTACCTGTTGAAGGGAATACAGCCTAAGTCTTACACAGAGGAAGAATAGGTATCAAATAGAACGGACAATTGTGTAACTTCCATTTGAAGTAGTCACCCCAGTTGGGGATGATATAGGTGAAGTCATGCATAATAGGAGCATTGGTTTCAAAATAACTAACCCTAGCCAAATTCCATTTGAAAAATATACACCCTCCATGAAAGACTTTTTAAATTCTTCCACAGGGGTACGGTAGATTTAACAAATGGAATATCGTAACACAGGAAAACACACTACAGTATTCTCTTCATTCCATACACAAAGTCAAGTCAAATTCCGTTTCATGATTCGCAAGTGTTGTTGTAAAAAGCTGCAATGTCACTCCTCAATTGTGGTACTTGGTTTTGCTGGTTGCACGGATGCCTTCGGCTTTGAGGCGGTTGAGGATCGGATGATAAACGTCTTTGGATAACGGTATCACCACTCCTTTGTTCACTAGCTCACCTGCAAAGTGGCACAAAAGAAAGTAATTACATTATGTTAATAATTATGTTAAATCAGCCCTCTCCATACGACCCATAATTTTCTTTAAAAATGTCAGAATTGTACACTATCATCAGTTCGGGGGTGCTGTGAATTCACAGATTCCTCTAAATTCACAGACCTGTCTACCATCACATTATTTTTTTCCCTATGCTTATCATAACAATATGGTTCATCTGCTTACCTTCAAGAATCATTTTGGTGGCAATAGCAGCTGGATAGCCTACACATTTAGCCATAGATGACAACCCTCCATAGGATTTACCATACACTGTCAGGTTGATCTCTTCTGTACCCTTACGTCCGTTGCTTTCTTCAAATCCTATCGTATGCCTCAAGATTACAAGATCTCGCTCATTGTTTTCTGACAATAAAAATACAGCAAATAAAATTGTATTTAAAGATTCAATGACTTGAATTATGCACTCAAAATGTGAATTTTGTTGAGTAATTTTGAAGTAAGGTATACCAACTTGATATGGGGGAAAAAGTAAAATACAGACTAGACTGTATGCAGAGGGGACAGAAATAACTAATGTAGGCAAAGAAGTAGGTAAAGTTCCATCGCCAAAAATGACCAATTCCAAGGCCCACAGAAGTGTTAAACCTGCAAAAACAACAGAGATCAATGGATATACAAAAGTGCACTGGAACAAGTGATGAAAATCACTGTGCACAACTGCACATAAGCCAACATGATAAACCAAACCACAAATGTAGGCACAAAAACAGGCAAAGTTCGATGGACAACAGTGTCTGTTTGGTTTGCTTACGTGCAGTGATTTTCATCACTTGTGCCAGTACACATTTGTACTGTTTTCCTGACACTTCTGTGGGCTTTGAAATTGGTAATATTTGGCTATCAAACTTTAAAAACCAAGGATTTGCTTTTATTATTTACATATACTGTTACTTGTTACTTGGGAGATTAAACATTTCATATATTGTTTCTGATCAAACTTGTGTAGCATGTGTTGGCTGAGGCTATAGATGAATCCAACGAGCCAAGTGATGGTCAGAATTCAGTCAGCCATTATTGGGTCCCGTCTGCATCAAACTGGTGATGTTACTGCCCAATTGGGTGGATTAAATCCGCTTAAAAAGCGATGCTGAATTGTATTGTGTTGTAAACTTTCATCATTCTTTTGTCTACGTGTAACACAGGTGATGGAATGCAGTTTAATATACCCGCCAAGGCCACATCATTTCACATTTTAGGTGGAATAGACCTAAGGGGGGGGGGGCCAACTATGGCTGCCATTGAGGTGTAAGAATGCGTGAAAATAGATTCGTCTATACCAAAGAAGCCTCCCTGCCATGCAGCCATCATGGGGTGAATCACTGAAATTGTGATGTTCATGTTAAAACAGGGCGAGTGAGTCAAATATTCCAAGCTTCTGTTTAATACAATGTTGGCCGTTTGACCTTCATCTTACCATATGTAAGTCTGGCTTGTAAGTGTGCTGATAATGTGTCTAGAAGGGATCCTTTCTTTGGTGCCACCTGATCTGATAAGAGATCCAAACTAATTAGAGAAACAGAAAACAATAATGAAAAATGTATTAACATCTTCAATATTCTACTTTTGTTCAAATAATAATTTGATAATATTACATGCCACCAAGGATGTAAATGAGTACAGCTCAACTTACCGTACTTTTCCTAACCAGACAGTCCATGCCAAAATTGTTACTACACCTTTACATTTCATCCCTGGACCAAATAAAGCACATTAGAAATGTACTTTATCTGTACTTTATGGGTACTTTAACTGTACTTTCTGTTAATTAGTACATATAAAGTGTACTTTAAAAGTGCTTATTTTTCATATCCTGGAAAAACTGTGTACTTTAAAGGTACTTTAAATGTGCTTTATATGACTTTAATTATACTTTATGAATATTTTGATAAATATGGGAAATTTTTTGTGCTTTAACTATACTTTATTTGGACTTAGTTTTTTCCCAGTGTCAGTGAGTATACTTTAATTGTGCTTATTTTGGACTTAACCAAAGTTTGAACATCAGTGTGTACTTTAAATATACTTTATCAGTACTTTATGTATACTTTACCTGGATTGGTTTTCCCCTGTATTGTCAGCAATGTAAGAGTACTTAAAATGTGCTTTTCAGTGTACTTTAATAAATGTACTTTAATGTGGTCATGATCATGGTCATGTGATGTTTACATATACAAGTCACATGACTATTCTTCTAGATTTGAAAAATACCAACGGCCATCTTGTGCTAAGGTTGCATATTGCAATGGATGTATAAAACTGTTCATATTTATATAAAATGAAGGACTTAATGGACTTACAAATACAGGCTTGATTACAGGAGATGGTTACTGGTAATGTATGCTTGCATGTGAACATACTTTAAAGCACAGTACTTTAAAAATGCTTTTTTTTTTTTCAGTATGCTTTAAATGTACTTTTCTAGTCATTGTGCTTTATTTGTACTTTAAAGGTACTTTATCGTCGTTCCAAATGTCACACTTTGGAATGTTGTTTAGAAAGCATATTTAAAGCACAGTACTTTAAATATGCTTGTTTGGTATAAAGTACAATTAAAGTACAGTACTTTAAATGTGCTTTTTTCAGTATGCTTTAAATGTACTTTTCTGGTCATTGTGCTTTATTTGTACTTTAAAGGTACTTTATCGTCGTTCCAAATGTCGCACATTTGAATGTTGTTTAGAAAGCATATTTAAAGCACAGTACTTTAAATATGCTTGTTTGGTATAAAGTACAATTAAAGTACAGTACTTTAAATGTGCTTTTTTCAGTATGCTTTAAATGTACTTTTCTGGTCATTGTGCTTTATTTGTACTTTAAAGGTACTTTATCGTCGTTCCAAATGTCGCACATTGGAATGTTGTTTAGAAAGCATATTTAAAGTACTGTGCTTTAAATATGCTTGTTTTGGTCCAGGGATCGAATCTCTTTTTGATGTCTGTCATTTTGAACATCACACTTGAAAGATGTATGCTATGTAGAAACTTTATTTTGCAATTTCATAATTTGCATATTATTAGCATATTTGCAAGAAAAACATGAAAATCAATAAATACCTATATTTTTCACAATTTCAATATTTTATTAGAAATTAAGCATGTAGGCCGTTTGTTATGACTTGATGAATGAAGCTGTTAAAACAGATTTTGATATTTTTGCTTATTTTTCCTTTTTTGCCCCAACATGTGTAAAAATCAACATTTTTTTGTTTTTTTTTATTTTCTTTGAATATTTATCAAATTTCTTAATTTAGGTATAATACAGTGCAGAAAAAGATGTCAAAAAAATCTGTTAAAACAGATTTCCAATAAATTGTTCCATTTTCCATTTTGGGTTAAATCCTCAATTTTCATACCCGGGATATTTGAAACATAAAATGAAAACATGTCTATTGCACTTTTTCCTCGAGATGTACTATAATATCAAGGTTACGGATATATTATAATCCCTTCTTATCTTCACTGATCCATCAGATACCTATTGTTATGAATGATCAATGAAAAGGTTCAGAACTGGGCTACTAATGGTCTGTCAAGTATCTATAGTTATTTTCATGACTGTGTCAACTCAAAAATCATGCAAGGTCGAATGTAGGAAAAGTATGATCAGTTGAGCTGTAACAGATTCATTTTCTGAGGATCGAGCACTTGCACTGAACATTTATGGGGGCTTGTCCGGGAAGTAGGCTATTAAAGTGTTTTAAGGGTATTGCCTCCCCAAAAATGTAAAATATATATGCATATAGTTTATTAATTATTTTTTATGGCCCCTTTACCAGCATTCCTGAAATTTCTGGCAGATTTACACCCCTGATGCAACTTTCATCCGTACAAAATGCTCTGTTGTTTTCATTGCATAGATTGCCTGCTTGTTCATTTACTTAATCTCCCACGCAGGGGGGGGGGGGATTAGATTTCAAATGGAGTCACCATTTGAAATTTACACTCCGTGTGTGGAAAACTAAGTTCATGTCTTCCATAGGGGGTGTATGGATTTCAACTTGAATAGCCCAAGATGGGGCTGTCTCTTTAGGCTTAGTCTCTCCCACATACTTACTCTATAATAGCATCTAGCTTGTCTTGATCATTGCCTAGTCTCTCTAGCAGGATACTTTCTAGTGTGCTACTTGGTGTCTTCTTGCTTTGTCCTACTACGGAACACATCAGTTCATGCTGTAATAGATAATGGAGAAAGACAGTAACTACCAAAACCCAAAACAGTACACAAAATGATGAGCCACAAGCTCCTTGCATAATAGTGATATTTTTAGCACTTCAGCCTTGCTTGTCCTTTGCATAAAACTCTTAACTGTTGCCAATGAACCCAGGGATATGGTTGAATGGGTAGGAATGTGTGGAGGAGTGTTGGCCAGTATCTAAACAAGATCAAAAAGAAGGATGAAGAAGTTGAAAAAGAGACCCCAAAATAGACTAATTTTCTCATATTCTGCTTCAAAATTATGGCAAATTTGCCAAATTCTGGAAATTGTTTGCAAAACTTGCTACAAAACAATGAAGCTAGAATCTGCACTTTTTCTTGATTTTTTGAGAAAATTTTGAAAAAAAACCCCAACCCATCTCAAAAAAAAAAAAAAAAAAAATGTGACCATAAGTTAATACCAAAAAGCTTTATACTATAAAATAATTGGTAAACATGAAAATAATCAAAAAAGTCAGTGTACACATATTGTATGGGATCTGTGGCTATCCATCTTTGCATGTCCCTTATCAAAAACTTTGATGCCTTTGTGGTTCTGTATTTTTTGTGAATTTTGCGAACGGACATAGAGATGGAAAGAGAATGTAAAAAATGGAAATATTTTCTCTTACGTTACCTTATTCACAACATAAACTTTGCAGTGTAATAAACTTGTGCAATTTCCAAAAACCTTAACTCACAAAAAAAATTCTGTATGTGTAAAAACAACATCAGCATAGTGATTAAGAATCTGTGATTACTTGTTTGGTTATCAAAAAACTTCTTTCGCCCAACGGAATTTAGGGAGCTGCACATCTAATTGGTGCATGTTACAATCTAAGTGCAGATAGGTTTGCGCCAGGTTCGGCTGGAACTGGCCTAGTTGATGCACTTTGAATCCTATGAGATCTGGAAAAAAGGCACTATATAAATCCAAAATTTATTTAATTTATAATTTTTTACTTACCCATGTAACATCAGGTCCACCCTCATTAAGCATTGGATGCTGCCTCTCATCAACTAGACCTGCTTGAACAAACCCTGTAGCAGCATTGCAGAAACCCTGCAAAGTAAACAACCAAGCACTCAAAATATTTAGGGTTTTTTTGAAGAAAAGTATGGATTAATAGAGAGCTATACGTGTAGAGGGCACTCTATATGATTGGTTAATACTATGGTGTTGTGTGATCTATTCACTAAGTCAAGAGTATATGACACATGTGTAACATGATTTTCATAAACAGTAAATAGCTATATAATAATAATACTACAGTGGGCAAAGGTACCAATTATGTTCGCCCCTGTATACCTTCAACACAATATGTCCAAATTCAAACAAGCAGCCAATACCTGTACTAAAGTTTAGCTCTGATTTTGCAACTTTTGAATTTGCATCTTCCATGAGTTTGTGGATCATCGTGTCTTTATTTCTTGAATGATTTCAATGAATTGAGTCTTAAATCCGAGCTAATAGATGCAGCTATTGGTTGCTGATTCCAATTATTAGAGAATAAAAGATAGGATTTTGTCTTTTGCCTATCAATATCGTGTCATAATGGATGGGCTGGCCAATATTTTGAGTAGTGGATGCCGCGCAGCCAGTATCCACTACGATAAAAATATTGGCCACCCATCCATTATGACACGATATTGATAGGCAAAAGACAAAATCCTATCTTTTTCTCATTCTTATTCAGTTTTAATGTAATTTTTGCGAGTAAATTTGCCTTTTTTCCCGAAAAAAATAAAGTTACTTTTGTGAGGGCAGCCCCGTTGGTTTAAATGAACGAAACCATCACGAACATCTAAGCCGCCGAATCGCGTTCTTAGTTCTCGCACGTGAATTACGCGAACGCATCATCGCGCGATCATCGAGGAGCAAGAAGCGTGCCGCCGTTGCGTGGCGGCGCGCACCCTGACTAATATCACTATCAACTATTGTGAGATATTATACACCAGAAAACCAATCAAATTACGTGAATTCTTTACAAGACGCGCCCATTGAATAAGAATGACATATGTGTCCGTGTTTAGGATATACAGCACAGTGTCAACACCCTATATTATAAAAAAAATTTTCATACAGCTGACAGCTCCATACTCCGTTGGTGATCAATATTCTATTGTTGACACAGATAAAGAAAGTTTACATATGCATTGTGACATAGACGTGTGATTGAATATATTCTATACAAGCACCTGGATCATAGGTGAATGGGCTAAATGTGTTCCTTTATATAATTGTAATTCTCAAAATTAAATATATCACAATTTCAACTTACGATTTAAAAATTGTTACGCATAAAATGCAGTAAAAATATATCCAGATCAAACAGCAATGGCCGCTAATTAGTGTATTTAATTTCAAGTTAGTGTATTAAAAACAAAACCTGGGTTTTACCTGAAAACAAATCGAATTTCCTTGTAATAGCAACACCACATGGAGTACTAGAGCATGTACGCAAATCGTAATAATGTGTAGAATAGAAACTTGGTGGTATCTCATATGATAGTCGTATGATGCTTAGCCTGAGTCGCTCGGCCTATCTCGAACAAAATCGCCATGCGTAGCTATTGAAAAACGAGAGGATTCGCTGTACTATCACAGCAATTTTTGACACAAAGATATAGGGATGATGACGCTGTGTTACAGGGGGTGAACATAATTGGTACATTAATACTTTTGCACACAGAATGGCAAAATGACAATTGTGTACGTCCATATCAAAACGATGCACTTGTCGGCTGCCACATGTGTCTCATTTCACATAATAGCTAAGAATAAATACCAGACTCATCTCTGAAGTGGAGGTCACTTCAAATCATCCCCAAGTCACATTGTTAAGGAATGTTTTCTGTATTCCTAAACCATGTGACTTGGGATGATTTGAAGTGACCTCCAATTCGGAGATGAGTCTGGTATTTATTCATAGCTATTATGTGAAATGAGACACATGTAGCAGCCGACAAGTGCATCATTTTGATATGGATGTACACAATTAAGATAATCAATCAACCAACCAATCAATTTATTGCATTATTAAACAACTTCTACATTATATAATGCAAGATCTTATGGCAGGAGGTCAAGCATAGCAGAGCTTGAACATTTTTGGCCACCCTTAACAATAAGGACAATTTACAATTAAAAGACATATCCAGACATAATGACATCTGTAATTTTTATGGTAACCTACCTTATACCTGAGTGTTCCCCTAATTACAGTATGTGCAGTAGGAATACCATATGAAAATACGTAGCTAGTAGAGTCCCTATTGGGATAACCCTCCAGGTTAAATCCTGGCAGGAATTTCATATTTTTGACATTCTTGGCATCCATTAACATTCCTGGTGGGATATAGACTTCCTCGCCATCCATCAGGTATTTGGCATCCCTTACTAACGATCCCAGAGCAGCAGCTGGACTCCAGCTGAAATACAATCAATCAATCAATTAATCAATCCATCAAAAATGAAATTTACAGCATGTTGAGTAAACTTTAGCTGAATTTATACTCGATCGCTTAGTGATTGCGATGCACTGCTGCTTTTGGAAAGCGATGGACAATCCCCAAATTTTGCATTTATATACTAATCATGGCAATCGCAGATGACAATTAAAATATTCATAAGGCCATAAAATTGTTAGAACATCCATCGCTGTCCATAATCATTGCATTGAATAAGCTTATCTCTGAAAATTGATGATTGAGAAAGGTAAATTAATTAGCAAAATAATAGATCCAGTTGATAGGATATGATTGATTGATGCATTGACATGTCAAGCAACATCACTCAGAAGTTAAGATTTCTTCAAACTCCCAAAATCGACATCGTTTTTGCATCAGCGATTTGTATCGATTGATCAGTTTAATGCTCTGAAAACAGAGGTAAACACTGAGCATGAGTGACATTTCATTTCATTTCATATTTATTGAAAATAACATCGTGGCAAATAGCCAAATTGCGTCACTTTTTACAATATTAAAACATCAAAAAATTATTTACTATTATTACACATAAAAGTTATTAAAATACATATTACAAGAAATAAACATAAGAAAAACATATAATATTCAGAATTATATTGCACATAATTATAAAAGCTTATCTCCACACTCACCCCCATCACACCACACTCACACACACCCACTTGACACCTAAGCACACCTCTTACTCCCAAACACAGTGACCACAAATAATACTCGCCACACACCAAATCAAATAAGCATCAAAAGCATAAAAGAAACACAAAAATTATATTGCACATAATTATGAAAGCAAACCCCTTAACTAATCTTATCTCCACACTTATCCTCACAAACACACCCCCACTCACTCTTGAGCGCACCTCTTACATGTACTTCCAAACACAGTCACCCTAAATAATATGCATACACACCAAGTCACTCAATAGTCAATACACTCATATTCAGCTTTACATGCCACTTATCACACAACAAATGGATCTCAAAATGCTCAGTTGCGAAGCATGCATTTGCAGTTTTTGAAGTTTTTAACTAACAGACTATAACTATTTTAATTGGATTTTGGATTTGAATTCCTAATTCAATTTCTACACCTGATACGATATCACAACCAGGACTTTGATACCATGATATATAAAGAATAATTGTAATAAATCAATGGTATATAACCAAATGTGACCCTTATGATGCGGAATTGAGAAATGAATCTAGATTCTGTTGTTACCGTAACCACTCGGGTATAAGCCCACCCCCCTAGATGGCAGATTTCACTTCAAAAATGGGGGTGGGCTTATAACAGGGGAGGGGCTAGTACTTGAATTTAGAAATAAGAAAAATCATCCCCATTTGTATATGCCCAATGTACCAGTAATTTCTATCATCTTTGTCAATTTCTTAAAATTCTAAGTGTGGAATGTTAATTATCAGCTGATATTTGTTCTTTAGTGAGAGAAAATCATTGATTTGATTTAAGAACTTGGCCAAAATTTAGTACTGGGCTTATAGCCGAGTGCACCCTTGTTCCCAGAATGTTTTGAAAAATAGGGGGTGGGCTTATACCTGAAGGTGGGCTTATACCCGGGTGGTTACGGTAATAGCAGGCAGGTTTATATAATTCCTTGCTGAAGGGCAGTTCATGAATATCATGAATGAAACAATTACATATAATTGACAATAAGCCGATGCACTATAATTAAAAATTTCAGTTGAATGAACACAGCCTGACATAGCGTTACGAATTTTGCATACACTTTGTGATGAATGCCAGCAAGAGCGTAACGCAGAAGTGAATCCAACTCACTCATGATTGATTAGTATTTTAATTATTGTATCCAAGGTTGTGCATTCATGTTGTATTTTAAAATACTTGATATACGATCGCGGTTGGATCGTGAACAGCTGTTGAAAGCTGTATTCATTCAATTGAAATTTCTAGTAAAGAAGTGTATAAATGGATAAACAAGTGTTGGTAGTAAATGAATGCTTACTTGAACTTGTATCTTAGTGGATTATCTGAGAACTCTGGGGCTGGAAGACCACCGCACCATGATTCAAATGAAGTGACCTGTAATGGATGCAAACATATGGAAGACCACCACACCATGATTCAAATGACATGACCTATAAAGGATGCAAACATATCACCAGAATTCCCACAAAAAACTTGCAATTTAAAAAATGTCATAATTTTCCATGACTTCTCAATTTCAAACCAATAGATAGATGTTAAATATGTGAAATCCACACTAAAAATCTGCCGCCGGTTGATGTCAAGCTTTTTTTCTTTGCACAAACACTTGTTTTTCTGTCCCTCCCTCTCTTCTGCACTCATTGGGTTATTACAACAGTTGAAATCCATATATCCCCAACAGGGAGTGTAAATTTCGAATGGAATTTCCGGAATTTGCGACTCCATTTAAAATATATACCCCCTGTGTAGGAGATTACGGTTGTGCCTTCCATAGGGGGTGTATGGATTTCAACTGGAATAACCAATTTTATGAAGTTTGCATTTTCACTTTATATATCTCAATGACACTACATTTTGGAATTTCCATAACCAAAATCAAAATTCCATCTGTGAGAATAAGGTTGTGCTAAATTTGCCAGGTAGGCCCAAATTTCCATGACAATTTTTGAAATTACATGCTACTTTCATACTCGGTGAGAATCCTGATGATATCAAAATGGTGTGATATGCTAATTATGAATATTCAAATGATGTGGCCCATGATGTGACCTGTCGAGAATATAAAATTATGAATATTCAAATGATTTTTGTTGAATAGGTACATTTGTTTGCATTTTCCCCTCTTTATTTTGAAGATTCATTACGCCGATTTGTAATCAAAGTTATTAACAACAATGAATGCAGCGCTAATGTGAGCAAGGGTAACCCCAAAACGGGCCAAACTAGTTTCAGCTCGCTAGAAGTTGCAATCATAATTCCCAGCTTTTATGATCTCACTAGACCATGCTCTCAGTGTGGTTACGTGAAATCACATCAGAAGTATAAGATTGCATGTCACCCTACTACGCTAACTGCCGAACTCATTTTTTGTAATTTTAAGAACAAAGTGTAAAATATGGTTCAAGCATGCATTAAACACATGTATTCATGATTTAATGATACAAATTAAAGGGAATAATCTGAAATAATTAGGGTGATTACATAACTGATGCATGCTTGAGCCACATTTTGTACTTCATTACAAAAAATGACTTCAGCAATTATCGTAGCAGGCTGACGATATATGAAACCATTGATACACTTAGAAATGATGGTTGAGTATTTTAAAATTAACTCCCTTCTTGAATGGTAATGTAGATGGGTAAGATATGGAGTTATATGCATGAGACGGACGGCTTTACAGGGTAATACCATTTAATTTACCATTGTATGATAGCGCCATCTTCAGGAGGCTGCATGTCACTTGGCTCTCGGAGAATTTTCTTAAATTAAACTTTTTCCTGGACGTTTTATTGCTTTTATCATTCAGCTGTATATTGTGAGTACATTTCTGCATCCGATCGCTGCAATATATTTGACATTTGTATTGTGTTTTTGTATATTTAACTCATTATATTCTGTTCTGTTATGACTCGGCGTAGTAGGCATACAAATTCGGAACCAAAGTTTATACTTGTACATTGACTGGTTATATTGTACTTCTGATCGAACTAAATCAAAGGTGTGATAAACAACATTCAAAATCCTTCGATTGCCCGATCGATCCGTTCGTGTGGAATACGCTGACTATCCTCGGTATTGCCAGAAAGACACGGCGTGGCTGCCGTGGTGGTAAAAGGAAACAACGGCCGATCGAAGTTCAGATTCGCCCAAAAATTCAACTACACCTACTGAAAAGAAACTGTCTTTATCAAGTGGACGCTATCTTGTTGAATTACCTACTGCTCCAATTGTTGCCAAAAAACAGTTACCAAAGGCAAAAGCTTGTCTTGCGTCATGGAATGCACGTTCCATCAACAAGAAAACTACCTCTACTTGTGATCTGATTGTCGATGAGAATGTGTAGATCTTGGCGACGACAGAATCCTGGCTACGTAGCGATGGTCGAGACGACATTCCTCTCGCTGACATTATTAACACATTGCCACATTTTGTTGTGTACCATGCTCCTCGTCCAAACAACCAAAGAGGAGGTGGAATCTGTCTGGTAGTACATAAAGGGTTCAATGCGAGGCTAAATGAAACGCAGAGTTTCCAGTCATTTGAATACATGGATACTTTGTTATCAAGTGGATCCTCCTCACTCAGACTTATAACCATCTACCGCCCACCACCATCAAAAGAAAATAAGTTGACAGTAAAACTGTTTATGAGTGAGTTTCCACAGCTTCTTGAGTTACTTACCAATCGTCCCCGGTCGGCTTCTAATCACCGGTGATTTAAACTTTCACGTTGATGATGCGTCTGATCGAGATGCGATTAGGTTCTTGGATCTTTTGGATTCTTCCGGACTTCGTCAACACATCCAGGAAGCAACACACCGTAGTGGCCATACTTTGGACCTTTTCATCTCGCGAGTGTCCGATGAACTTGTCTCTGATGTGACTGTTGTACATGGCTTACCTTCAGATCACAAAGCCATCAAATGTCTTCTGGATATTCAAGAACCTGCTCAGGTAAAAGTTATTTTCGCGCCATAGATGTGAACAGTTTCAAGAGAGACATAGTGACATCCTCCCACATGCTCGGTAATGCTTCTCAAGACGCATTTGATGATCCTTCAATTCTCGTCGATCAATATGAATCCATTTTGTCTGGCCTGCTAGATATTCATGCTCCTATGCAAACACGGACCATCGTGCATAGACCGAATTCGCCGTGGTTTGATGAGAACCTGCGTGAGTCAAAATGTATAAAGCGGCGATTTGAGCGGAAGTGGTTAAAGACTGGGTTAGAAGTTGATCGCCAAGTATATACGTAGTACTGCAAAGACCATCGCAAGAAAGTTGAGGATGCAAAGTGTGAATACCATCATGCTAAAATCGCCGCATGTGATGATCGACAGCTGTTCAAGATTGTTGACAAACTCAGCAAATCAACTACATCTACTGTTCTGCCGGATCATTCATGTCGCAAGGATCTCGCAAACAACTTTGCACATTATTTCAAGGAGAAAGTGTATAAACTCCTGGATAAGCTTGACAACATTGATCCTCCTGAGTTGTCCATCACTTTGTCTGAGTCGTGTGAGAGTACATTCACTGCGTTTCGTGAAGTGTCACCTGAGGACGTCCATCAGATTGTGCTGAAATCGGCAACAAAATCTTGCCCCTTGGATCCAATCCCTACAGATCTGCTCAAGAAATGCTTGGATCCACTCCTACCGCATTTGACTAACATCATAAACTCTTCACTGCTCTCTGGTCTGATGCCCCCATCTCTGAAAGTAGCGCAAGTTACTCCCCTGGTAAAGAAAGCCAACTGTGACAGAAACGATATGAAAAACTATCGGCCGATCTCAAATCTTTAAGTTCCTATCAAAGACAATTGAGCGCGTATCGGCTACCCAATTGACAGAATATCTTGTGAACAATAATCTGTATGCATCTAACCAGTCGGCTTACCGGAAATACCACTCGACAGAAACTGCTCTCACAAGAATCCATAATGATATCCTTCTAGCTGCAGACAAACACCTCGAGGCTGTTCTAATCTTACTTGATTTCTCTGCAGCGTTTGACACGCTTTCCCATCATGCTCTCCTCGAACGTTTACGTATGAGATATGGTATACGTGGAACAGCACTTAAGTGGTACGAGTCATATCTGAAGAACAGATATCAAACAGTTGTCATAAAGGGTGAGACATCTGATAGTACCTGTCTCCACGAGGGTGTCCCTCAAGGATCGGTAAATGGTCCACTTCTATTCACACTGTTTTCTGCTCCTCTTGGTGATGTCATTGATGCACATGACATCAATTTTATGACTTATGCGGATGACACGCAACTTTACCTGCTTCTCCATCCAAGCGAACGCGAATCTGTCATCCCGCGGCTGGAGCGCTGTCTCCGTGACATCAAGACATGGACTGCTGTGAATAGACTGGTGTTGAATGACTCCAAGACGGAGGTGATTCACATTAGTTCCAAATTCGTGAAAACACCGTCTTTCCCGAAAATCACCATCGGCACGTCTGAACTTGAGACATCGCGAGTAGCAAAAAGTCTTGGTGTCCTATTTGATGGTTCCTTGGACATGAAAGATCACGTAAATAGTGTCGTTCGAGCTGCATCATTTGCCATTTACCGGATTGGACAACTTCGCCGTTATCTTGACAGGTGCATTTGTTTCTTTTCGGTTAGACTCGTGTAACGCATTGCTGTCACGGTCTTCAGGAATATCAACTCATGCGAAATTACAAAGAGTACAGAATTCGCAGCACGACTTGTAACCAAATGCGGAAAGCGAGAACATATGAAGCCTGTTCTTAGGGACCTCCATTGGCTGCCCGTGCAACAGCGTATTGCGTATAAGATCGCTTTGCTCACTTTCAAGGCACTGCACGGGGTAGCTCCGATGTTATTGACTTTTATTGATTCTTAACATGTTTCATTGGTAAATCTATTTAAGTGTAAATTAAGTGCATTTTAATCTTGTAGTTAACTTTTAATTTTGTTTAATATGTTGTTCTCATGTAAATCTATGGTATATTTTAATGGTTTTTAAGCTTGTTCAGCGCTTTGAGTTTGTTTTTACATTATAAGGCGCTTTATAAATTTTATTTATTTATTATTATTATTATTAATGCTTGTAGGATGAAATAGTAAGAATGTTAGTACTTACTTTGCCACCTTCTTCTTTGATTTGTGAGAAACTCTCCATAGCCAGCATATGATCTATTCCTGGATCCAGACCAACCTCATTAACTAGGCATATATTGGCATCCACAGCACTACAGGCAAACAAACAAAAAACAATTTTATAAATGAAGAATTGAACTTTTGTTCACAACACATAAAGTTGCTCACCTGAAATTTTCGGTTGTTATTACTACAACCTTCTTCAGCAGAATGATCCAGTTCGTTGATCGATTTGACGACTCTTGACTTGTGACGTCAGAACTGGATCGTAGACTCTTGCTAAGTTGTAGCGCCCCCCGTCCTTATTCAGAGAAGGTTGGTTGGCCCGGATGTGGATGGCCTCTTTGACTCCTCTTTCGAAGTACCGAGGTTCTCTGTCGAGGATCTGCACTTTCTCTAGGTCCACGTGATGTCCTGGGGACTCTATGTGTATGTGCTGAGATACCTCGGACGAGGTAGAGCTAGGCCGCCTGTGCTCAAGGAACCGTGTTTTGAGAGACCTGCCAGTCTCCCCTATGTATGATTCCGAGCAAGGACCCCGGGTGGTCTGACCCTGGCAAGGAATCAGATATACGGGACCCGTGACGTCCTTTTTGTCCGTTTTGTCCTTCGGCGCAACTAACAGTTGACGCAGTGTGCGCGTTGGCTTAAAACACACTCTTATGCCATACGAGCTGTAATGCGTTTTAAGGCATCGGAGATGCCTTTGACATAAGGGATAACGACTTGTCCTTTGTTGGTGTTCGTACTGTCCTTCGGCGGTTTACTTATGTCCTTTGGTTTGTTTAGCCTGTCAAATGCCCACTTGGGGTACCCACACTTAGAGAGGGCTTCAGTGATGTGCAACTTCTCTTCGTCACAATCTACCGGGTCGGAAATAACTGTCTCTGCGCGATGAAAAAGCGTGTGTATCACTCCCAGTTTGTGTTGTAAAGGGTGATTCGAAGAAAAGTTCAGATACTGGTCTGTATGTGTGGGTTTGCGATAGATCTTGATGTTGAGTGAGCCGTCCGGTTTTATGACTGTTAGAGTGTCCAAGAAGGCCAGAGTCCTGTTATCTTCACCCTCTGTGGTGAATTTGATATCCGGATCTAGCGAATTTAAGTGATCAGTGAATTCCTGGGCGTAGCGTTTCTTTAATTTGGTGTGGGTGTCGTCAACATATCTGAACCACCACAATGGAGGATGAGGAGCAGTAGAGATGGCCAATTGTTCCAAATGTTCCAAATACAGATTGCATACAATTGGACTGACTGGGCTCCCCATTGCCGCTCCGTGTATTTGTAAATAAAACACTCCATTGTAAACAAAATATGTACAACGTAAACAAACTTCAAGAAGTTTTACCACTTGGCCCGCTGACAGATTTGTTCTTTCATCTAGCGTAGTATCACTGATCAGATCATCACGAATTATATCGAGGGCTTTCTCTATAGGCACTGAAGTGAACAGGGCAGTGACGTCATAGGATCTAAGTTCTTCGTCGTCCTCTACCCTTTCGTTCTTTATGCGCTCGGAAAAGTCTTGCGAGTTGGCAATATGATGGGTAGTTTTACCAACCAATGGTGAAAGAATGTCAGCGATAAATTTGGCACTGTTGTATGTAATTGAGCCAACGCTACTAACTATAGGCCTTAGAGGTATGTCCTTTTTGTGCACTTTTGGCAAGCCATAGAATTTCGGTGGTGATTCTGTAGTAGGATAAAGCTTCCTATATTCATCGCGATTTATCGCACCTTCCTTTTCCAATTCTTGTAACACAGACACAAGTTCTTTCTTATATTTGGTAGTAGGGTCTTTAGTGCCAAGATTTGTGTAAGTAGTTGTATCACCAAGAAGTTGTTCACACTTTTGCTGGTACTCTGCCGTGTCTAATACAACAACAATCCTCCCTTTATCCGCTGGTAATATGCGTATGTCCTTGTCTTTCTTAAGATTGTCAACAGCTTTTAATTCCTCTTTATTCAAGTTATTGTCAAGTTTCTTCGGTCTACTTAACAAGTTAGCGACTTTCGATCTTAGCTCACCCCTGTCGCGATCCGATAGATTTCTACAGGCCGTTTCCGTGGAAGTTATTATGTCCACAACGGGAAATTTATTAGGCGCAACAGCGTAATTCAATCCCTTAGCTAACACTGATAACTCGGGATCATTCAGAATTCTTTGCGAGCAATTTTTCACCCACTTGCTAATACACTCCGATGCTAGGTTATTATTCAATTTCTTTGAATTAAGCTCATTTTTATGTTCCAACAAGCGAGAGAATTTATTTTGTTGCCGTACTTTTGACACTTCGTGCTCTTTTAATTGCGATTTTGCAGTACGTGATTTAACTTCCTCTTTGATCGTATCAGGTAACACACTACTGTCACTCAAAACGATGTTTTCTAGTCTTTGTTTTTCCTGGTTTAGATTGTTGATCTTATTAACAATTTGTCCGACTCTAACATTTAACAAGGCTCTCTCTGCGCGTCTTAAGATGTTATTCGCTTTGTTTCCTTTAACCGTACTGGACAGTCGTAAACTCACCGGTGTTATATCCTGGTGTTTGCAATGCAAAGAAAAACGGAGATGGTTCCGAAAACGTGCGAGAGTTTACGATCCAGTTCTGACGTCACAAGTCAAGAGTCGTCAAATCGATCAACGAACTGGATCATTCTGCTGAAGAAGGTTGTAGTAATAACAACCGAAAATTTCAGGTGAGCAACTTTATGTGTTGTGAACAAAAGTTCAATTCTTCATTTATTTGATTACCAACACAGATGAACTTTCATGATAGTAAAAAACAATTTTCCCTATTAGGCCATGGGAAAAAAACTTATAACCTAAATTCAAAATGTGTTTTTTTTTATTTTAAGAGTTGGAGTGTATGGTTCAAAATATTTATTGTCAAATTATAGTGCAGAGTAGGTTAGATGTAAAAATTGATGAAATGAAAATTATAGGCCTATACTGTATTTCCTCTTTTAAACGATTCAAAAGGTGGGCGTCTATCAGAGGTCATTTTTACAACAATGGCACCCTTAGGCTGTATCTGAGGAAGTGAACAACAATAATAACAACAACAACAACAACCAGATGCCATTGCCTCACTAGCTATGGATTGTGGTGCTTGAAGATACTTTGTAGTGAAATGAAATGAATGAATATTTTATCAAATTCTTAAAAACACACTCAAATACTTACGCTTGTTGTAGCGCCCTCATTTGTGGCGACACATAGCTGGTGGTGACCATGTTAACTTTGTGCTGTACACACTTCTTGGCAACAGCAGGATGAAACCTCAGAGGTAACAGACTACAGGAAAAGAGAAGAGAAAATACACCATTTTAGTAAAAACAAATAAAACACATAAAACACATTTAGCAAATACATGATTCAACACTTGAGAAAATTCCTGTAATCTTACTGGTTCTTAGCTGTGTGATATGACACGATATAGCACGGTTCAGCATGTGCACATTGATTCTAAGCTCTAGGTAATTCATTGTAAAATGTAGGATTTAATTTGAATGAGAATAAATGCATTGTTTTTAGCCGCTGTCGTGCATCTATCGTCTGATATAACACGGGCGACATAATTATTTTTGGTGTAAAACAACGAGGCAAATAATGATGTTGTTCTTCTATGACGTATAATAAAACTCAATTTTAGGATCCAAATTGGATGCTTGCAAAAAACCCCACAAAACAAAAGATTCCTTCTGAAATTCACACACTGTACCTCATGACTAAATCGTGCTCCTTGATGAGCTTATCTAGTTGGTCCTCATGAGTTTCCACATTATGGTAGACTGGTGATGTGTTCTCCCATCGATCTGCTAACACTTCTGCTTCTTCTTTGTCTGCAGATGCTGTCATATGAAAATGAAAATGTCGAATCATGCTGAATGGCAAGCCATGATTAGGAGGTGAACAAACTTTTTGAAAAATTGCAATTGCCAATGCAAATTTGGGCATACTTTTGGTCATAACTTTGTAATTATTTAATCTGCAAACATTGTTGAACCATCATTTTTTAAAGAAAATTGTCATCTTGAAGGAGATATTGTAAACTTCAAAATTTTATGATTCTACCTAAGTAGACTCCGGCAAGACAAACAATTTTTAAACACTATCTGGTAATAGTAAATAAGGGATGAAATCAAAACACGACCAACAGTTGACCACTGGTTATGCCCGGTTTCCATTGTTTAGAACAATAGAAACTGGACGGAACCAGCAGTCAACCGCCGGTCGAGTTTTGATTCCATCCCTAATATGTCAGTTTGTCATGGAAGGTGAGTAGCTATAATATATACTAGTAAGTAGATGGGCTTTCACGACGGGATTCCATAACAACTGAATTTTTATTTGGGTGCGCCGTCAGATATCACATTACCAATGCAGCCGGTCAATGCGTGAAAACTACAGTACTGGTGCAGCCAGTCACTGTGTGAAAATGGTCAAGCTTTCGTCAGATGTGGCTCTGACTTCATCAGGACTTTAGTTATAATACTTACCTACTGTGACTGCAACTGAACCATCTTTCATGAGATAATCACATGTTGATAACGCCATGTTGCCTGATCCAAGTAATAACACTTTGTGCTTGGCTGCTGAGACCGATACTGGAATTTCCCTGAAAACGCAAATAACACAAATTTTAGATATGACATGAGAAGAAAAAAAAACACACCTTGGTTTATGGTGCACTTTACCAACTCTGTGGGTCTTCAGCATACTTGACAGATTGTCACTGACCACTTATGCCCCAATGGTTTTTTCTATTTGAAATTCATACACCCTATGGAACATATGATCTTAATCTACCAAATCTGCAAGTCTTCAGCTTACTTGACAGATTGTCATTGATCACTTATGCCCCAATGGGCTATTCCAGTTGAAATCCATACACCCCCTATGGAAGACATGATCTTAATCTCCCACACAGATGGTGTGGATATCAAATGGGAGTCACCATTCAGGTAACCCCATTACGAAATTCACAGTCACTGTGTGGGAGAATAAGATTGTGTTTTTCACAGGGGGTATAGATTTCAACTGGAATCGCCCAATCACTTTACTCCAAGTCTCCAATAACATACATGGACTTTGAGTTAAGTAGCGCTCACCCCTAGACGTACCACAATAAATCTTTGCAAGCCAGGCTTAGTTTTGAGCAGGAACTCAAAGGCAACCAGCAGTAAATTCTTTTTCCAGCTAGCTCAATCTATCTTCATGAGAAAAAATTTAAACAATGGGGGGTGAGGGCTCTAACTTTTCTGGTTCATGAGAATAAGATCAAGCCCTGCCAGAAGCCCATATCATCTTTTATTCATTCATTAAAAAAATGTGCATATTTAGAATGGGTTCATCAAATAGTCTTGTCGTGTTGAAAATAGCAATTGTTAAATGTGCCTGCATTATTGTAATTATGCAAAATTTCTGAAAAAAATTATGAACAGATATATCAGCAGGTAAATATTTATTTATTTGCCTTCAGTTTTCATTTAAAGTTTACAACTAGTACCGCTGTCATTCCATCCACAATAAAAATGGACTGAAACATCCTTAAAAATTATTGGTCCATCGATTGATAACACATTATATTCCATGCCTATGCTCTCTAAATGTACTTGAATTCAGCCGAATTCAGCTGACGTCTGGCAATATCGCTTGTCTTACGTAAGAAGTCTCTTTTGTGTATGCTCGCGCTATTTTTTAGTTCGCTCAGGCACTCCTTAGCGTCAACCCCCATAAGCATTAAGCAACATGCCCACATTTTGCGGTACGGATTGGTCACTCTGTAAGCCCTATTTAGAGCTAATTTGTCAAGACCAAGTAAGACTTGGTCTTGACAGATTAACTCTAAATAGCTGATTAATTAACAGACCTGATGAACCTTTTCAGTCACTGTATAATCCCATTGATACTAGCTATCATATTCCACTGTTATGGAAATTACTGGTCTGGATCACTGTTCATTTAAGCAGATAATAGCCACTTGTCACACAACACTGAAAAAAAAATACACTGAAATCTCTCTGAAAACAATTACAATGTTGCTTTTTCTTTTGTTCTGGCAAATTTCAGCCTACTCAGCTATTATTTTGAGTGATTTCAGGGACATATTCATACAGTTTGTCCACTCTGAAGTACAAAGTGACAACGCTATACAGATACAGTGCGCAGTGCTGCGCCTCTGCTGCAGGTACATGTCTTCAAAGTCGGCACAATGTATGCATCCGCGTCCGTACATTGTGCTTCAGAGTAGACTGACTGTAGTATTAAGTTTTCATGAGATTTGGGATTGTGTCATGCAAATGTACTGTGGGTGTTGGCGTTGAAACCTCTAAAAAAACCCTTTTTTTAAACAACTTACATAGTTTTGTCTCGCAATGAGCTGATGTATTCATATTTCGATGTCAGTTTTCCATTAGACGCAATCACAGCCTGGAAGAAAACATTACATAATTAAGCCAAAGCTTAAAATATATGTCTTTATAATGAGGTAACCGATCCTATCAAAACAACATAAGTCCATGTATTAGTTACAAATTAAGGTATGCCTGTCATGTAATAAAATGGCCAATCCCTAATTTGCTGCTAATATGGAGTTATGAATCATATTGCTCATATTGAGTTATGAATCTGTACTACTTCTGAGCTCACAAAACTTTTATCATATTTTGACACAGACATTACTTATTGCCCATCACAGGAGCAAACTTGGATGAGGAAATGAGGTGGCTAGTTTAAGGCCATAGCAGTGGCTTGGACAAGCCCCCTCCCCAGATACTGGCTGCCCTGATATTTACGATTTTTTGTAGTTTTTAGCCCATTTTTGGCCATTTTCATCAAAGTTTTCCCCCCAGGAGAGTTGCCTTGCCCCCCTCCCTTGCCCACCATCTGAAAAAGTGCTGGATACGCCACTGTCATAGAGCCATAACATGGATTAAAACAATAAAACAGAGAAAAAATGGGACACTACATCAATGGGGGAAATGTTAACTCTCATACAGAGACCTAGTGCTTTTTGCACACATAATGAGACAAATAAAGCTGACACACAAGAGTAATGGTATGGGTTCTATAAAGAAGATCCCAAGGCTTGAGGAGTCTCATTTTCACCCTATGTGCACAATTTTACTCCGGAGCGGGAAAATGTCTAAAAACTTTTGTTTTGATATATTATTGGCTTTACACAAGAACTGTGATTTTTGGTTTCCTTGACTCATTTCAATACCAAATTGTATTAACCCTTTTTGGCAACAGGAAGAGAAAGAAGGAATGAATATAGAGAGATTCAAACCTGAACCCCCTTGCATGCCAAGCACTAGGTCGACGACACTTTGCTATGTGTCTTGCTCTGGCCTGGCCAGCGAAAGCGTGCCTATATATCTTTTAGGGCGATTGCGTCATCACATCACGTGGGATGCACGCACGAACAGTGCATATATTAAGTAGTATTTTGTAGTACCTGGTAGAGTTAGGGTTAATATGATGAAATATATTGCAGTTTTTTAGTTGAATCTCTAAAACTGGAAATGTGGCTCCTGCCATCCCACTCCCCTTAAAACACAAAAACTTAACCCGGTAAGAAACCATACTTACATCTCCAATTGTCTTACTGAAATTTGATATCTCAAACGGTACGCTGGCATCGGACGTTAACTGTTGGAAAAATGAAGCAATTCATTACAGCAAAGTAATTACATAAGAATTATGAAAACCAAAGATATACAGACACAAAACAACACTGCTTTGTTATCCTAACACGATCATTGCACAAAATTTTTATAGCTAATTGGGTTTTATTTGCCCCTCACTCCTTAATGCCATAGGAGCAGACCTTAAAATTACTGAACGCAATTGACTTTGACGCCCTATAGTGTTGCCTTCGTGCCCTACATTTCTGTCTATTTTCAAGCCATTGAAAAGCATATAATTGCCTGTGTACCTTTTTCAAATTGTCTTGGATTGGCTGTCCTTTCAAATTCTAAATTTGAGGGCTGAATAGCAGTCAAGATAGCGTAATCGACAAGGCGCTAGACTCAGGTGCATGAGGGTATGGGTTTGAGCCTGGCAGGGTCACTCATTCATTTGCTCAAGATTGTGGAACAAATTAGTTGCTGCTGTAAATTATACTGATGAAACTTGTACAAAACTTGGGGAGCTGATCCTGGCAGCAAACTTTTATTGTGGTATGTCTAGGGTGTGCGTTTCTTAACTGCAAGTCCCAGAGTTATTATGTTTAAATGGTTAGTGGAATGATTGGTGCTGTAGTGGTTTATTTTGTTAACATACCCACGATGTGACCAGTTATGTTTCATGATCAGTTCTAAATTCATATTCAAAGTATAGTGAATAAGTATATTTGGCAAGTGCCAGGATTTGTGCTCTTAAATTATCATATGTGATGTGATCAAGCAAAATGAGTCGGATGTCGGGAATATTGATTTTGAGATATAATCAAAAATAGTATACAACTTCCTTTGTATTTTATTGTTCTGAGCAACACTAAAATGGCCATATCTTTGGAACCACAAGTCTAATTATGATATGGTTTTCAGTAAAATGAAGCTCTGAGAATAGCGCATGAAATGAGATTAAAAACTGAATTTTGATTTTGATCGACATCCGACTCATTTTGCTTAATCACATCACATATTAGGATGACGATGCAAAAAAAAAAGGGCTATTTCAGTCAAAGACAAAACCTTAATCTCCCACACAGGGGGTGTAGATTTCAAATTAAGCCACCCATTCAGCCTATTTGGCTGTGCAATCTGGCAAAGAGGTGCATAAAAATGTTCAATATTGCTCTTACCAGTTCTGGAATGAATGAGTGAAACTGTCCACCAAAGAAATCGGTAGCTTCTCTTGGTAACTGAGTTGGCATGTTATCAATAGAGCATGTCAACACGCCATCACCAGAAAACCTGTGTAAGAAAATGCATAGAAAAAGATATTTAAGGAATGCTTATAAACTTATATTTAATTGCAGCAGTTTCACTTAAAATGTTATTATCATAACTTCTACTATAAAATCTAAATAATAGGCTACTCTTGTTGAAATCCATACACCCATTATGGCAGACTTACTCCTCAAAGGAAGTGTGAATTTCAAATAGGGTTAGCTGAATTTGAAATTCACACTCCCTGTGTGGGTGATTAAGGTCATGTCTTCCACAGGGGGTGTATGAATTTATGGAATAGCCCAGCTTTAAAGGCCCAGATTTATTGCTATTAATTCTAGCAAACTATAGGTATTTCAGTAAATTCTTGGAAAGGGTGGAACACTCTGCATGTTTTTAGCTCCGCAATAAACATGGGTGTAGAACCAGAAGATTGCATGCACATACCTTACAATGCGTACACACTTAATACGCTACATGTACGCAACAGGTACATTAAACCTTGGCCAAGAATTACTTACAATATCTATAATCAGTCCAAGAGAACGCCAAATATGGATCAGGAGTATTACATAATAATACCCTGCTATGACAATAGCTGCACTAGGTTCATCGTATAATCTCCTTATGTGGTTAGCATGGCTGGGCCAGGAAATCCACAAGGTCAGCCAATGTATGTACATGTATTCGGTACATGTACCATATCTTTTACAATGGGTGATAAATTTCTGGTTTGTTTTATTTCAAAACGCAACATTCGATATTCTAAAGCTTGGTCCAAATCCAAGAGAAGAACCAACTCTAGTAATTTATGTGGTTTCAAATTATATCAGACGTTGCCGCTTTTGATAGAAATGGTGTTTGTTGATGTGCACAGTTTCCCATTAGATCATAACATGCTGTTGTACATCCAAGGTCAAAGGTCTTTTAATCCATATTTGGCGCCGTTCTGGGACTGATAATCATATTATTTCTGTTCAAATGAATTGGAATATTATAAAAGTGAGCAGAATTCGACAGTATTTAGTGTTTTGGTTGTATAATATGTTGCTTGCAATGACTGTTCTTTTTCCGACCTTAATGTGTTATTTATGCGCTTTTGGTACTAACTTTTTGACCTCCCAATAGTCACCATAGTCATCAAAGTGACGACTATTTGGTGCTTTCTAGACAACTAATAAAAGTAAAGGTAAAGAAGACGATCCTGCATAAACAACAAAGATTTATCCCAGGCTCCGATAAATTTTTTTTTTTTAATTGCCCGATCGGGCAAGCTTAGGTCAACTTTTGCTTGCCCGATTATGCCCGAAAATTTGAGAAAGAAAACCATCAACAAGTTGCAGTATTGCAATAGCTAAAATTGTCTAAAAATAGCACAGGGTACCGCAAATCATGGTACGACCTAGTTGACTCACTTGAGATGTTCCACTGGCTCTTTCAGAATCAGCCCGATCAGGAGCATCTGCATCTTTCCACTTGCGAATTAAAAATTAATCCATGGTGGAATAATATTTCCAAAGAAATTAATTAATTGTTTACGTTAACATCAGAACAACATTGTGCACTGATAACATGTGCAGTGTGTCGTGACCTGATTTTAATCGTCAGGGAAAGCCCCTTGTTGTTGCTGATGCGTCCGGCCGATCCTCAATATCTTTTGGTAATTCAATAATAAGCACAAGAAGAAGATCAAAGAGCCGCTGTGGGCTGTGAGCCTGTGGCTATAATGTTCTATGCAAATTAGATGACTCTCCCAGGGCAGGCTTGCGACGGCCGGCAACCGCGTGCGCTGAATAATTCATGAGTGCTGTACGTACATGGTCCTATTATACAGTATACGATATACACTGTACGTGTTTCGGGGTCAGGGAAAAGGCATAACGTCATCAGACTGACCTCATTAATAATTAAAGAGTAAACATGTGCTTGTACGGTAACATACACTGCGATATGCACTCTACATGTTTCGGGGTCATGGAAATACCGATTGACCTCATTAATATTGCAAAACATTTGAAATGGGGGATTCCCGGTTCCCACGATATGAACAGGTGATATGTACAGTGTAATCAACTAATCATGTACTAGCATGTATGTTTTGGAGAATAGCCTGCGATCAATAACAATTAACTGTGGAAATTAGTACAGAAATATATTTTGTTTGTTTGTCTGCATTGCTATTAATGTAAGTAAAATATGCAAGTCATAATGGCGTCTTTGCACAATAATTTTGCAATTGCCCGATCGGGCAGAGTGCCTGGTGATTTAGCTTGCCCGGCAGTATTTTTAATTGCCCCGGGCAATCGGACAGGCGATTTATCGGAGCCTGATTTATCCTTCCCCTTTCCCCATCAATCAATGTTGGAACACATTGGCATTTCCATTTGCTTAAAAAGTTACCTTTTTCAGAGTCGTCTTCATTCAGCGTGATGGTGTCGCAAGCTACGTCGTTGCTAACCAAGACTCTGAAAAAGGTAACTTTTTAAGCAAATGGAAAGAATGACACAAGTCCAATATCAGTATCTATGCTGCTATTGGCATTTCCGCTTCTTTACACGCAAAGGGTTACAAGACTTTTTACCCAAATTGTAGAGGCTTGCATTGTTCACCCTACCTCAAACTTTTGAAGATTTCATGTTTGTGATCGGCATCATAGAGACAAAATGGTGACTCAATGCTGGAACAATCTGTGATGAATTCAATGGAGCCACCAGGGTCAGCTGTGATGTCACATATAGCTATGAGACGATGAGGTAGATTAGGGCATCCCGGCATCTCTGGCATCTTGGCAACGGTATCGCCGCTTAGTAACATCTTAGTGTCCATGTTGGCTAGAAATCTTGGATGGTTGGTGTTCCAGAAGATTCCGTTGACTATACATGATGACCATGGTGCAATCTGTCGGACAGGGGAAAGGACGTGTACAAATTAGTATGGTAGTGCAGATACTAATTTATGTAATACTGGTACACAAACTTTTCATACACCTTGCAACATAACCACATCAGTAAAAGAATACTCTGCACAGTCTGCAATTTACTGCCATGCCAAATGTGGAAAAAATAATCATGATGATAGAATGAATTGCTATCAATAAATGTAAAAATTTTTAACTAGGTCCTGGAGACAAGGCAGAAATTTCCACTAACTGTTCAATTTTTAATTAAGAGCCAAGATAGTAACCCATTCAATTGGCTATGCCATGTGAGCGACTATAGGCCTTGTCCTGTTTGGTGACTTTGAACAAAAATAAAAACAAATTTGATTGGTAGCAGTGGCGGCGGAAACATTAAAATTTATAGCGGGTCGGGGGACGAGCACATTTTGTTCCGGTTTTCTGGGACTTTTTTGTGGGAGAAAAATTTAAATTTCAAACTATTTCAGCCCCAAATTATGTGTGTTTTGCTATTTTATGGGCCAGTGCCCGCTTTGTGTGTAAAAGTATACAATTTTACCATATTTTGGCCCAAAACACAACATTTTTCCATGCTAAAAAGGGAGATGCAAAGGGCAATTATTGCTTTATTTTTTTCTTCTTTGATAAATTTTAGGGGGGGGGGGGAACATCCCCCCTTTCAAAACTTTAGGGCGACGTAATAAACATCCTTTGCTGAATCGATCAGAGAGTAAGTATTAGTCACATAAAAATATACACCATTACATACCTTCTCGCTGAAGACCGAGCGATATAATTCTGGATGTGCATCATATTCCTCTCTCACAAATGGGCCACCACCTCTCCGTACTATGTGATCTTTACGATGCACTGTAGTTGCATATACTTTTCTGGTATCTGAAATGATTGAAAGAATGTATATACAGGTATTATTCAAATAGCAAGTAATATATTGTCACCCTGCTACGATAATTGCGCATGTCATTTTTTTGTAATTTTGAGAACAAGTACAAAATATGGTTCAGGCATGCATCAGTCACATAATCACCGTATTCATGCCTGCAGCCTGCTTATTCATTTCATTTGTCTCATTATCATTTGTTCTTGGGCAAGGGTTAGTGAATAATTATGTTTAAATGCATTTTTGAACCATTTTTTGTACTTGTTCTCAAAATTATAAAAAATTACTTTAATCAATTATCGTAGCAGGGTGATGAAAATTATGTAAGAATGAGAAATAAGAGAGAAAGAGAGAGAGAGAGAAAGAGAGATATATAGAAGAGGGAGAATAAGAAAGAAGAATGAGACAAAAAGTGGGGAAAGGATGAACCAAGAAAGGAAAAAGAAGAGAGTGAGGGAGTGATAAAAAGAAAAAGAAAAAGAGGGATGGTGAGAGGAAATAAATGGAGTGGATGGGGAGAAAAAAAAGAACTAGAGCTACTGTGGCTCACGAGCCACAAATGTCAGGCGATGACTTCTGATTTACCTCATTTGACCTTTGACCTCGGGTAAACGTGAGTTGACTACTCATGCTATCTCAAATCAAGGATAATTTGCATCACATTTAAGCCCAATCGGGCCTATTTTAACATTTGACCTCATTTGACCTTTCCTGTCCTGTAACCTTGGATGACCTTTACGGTTTTATACTCCCCAAGTGTCAGGGATCATTTCCATAAGTTGTTACAGCCTGATCGGAGCAATATTTAATTTGACCTGACCTTTGACCTCAGATGACCTTTATAGTTTCATACTCCCCAAGTGTCGGGGATCATTTTCCCTAAGTTACAGCCCAATCGAGCAACTTTAAATTTGACCTGACCTTTGACCTTGCATGACCTTTTTAGTTTTATACTCATGAAGTGTCAGAAATTGGTTTCCCTGAGTTACAGGCCAATCGGGGCAACTTTAAATTTGACCTGACCTTTGACCTCAGTTGACCTTTGCGGTTTTATACTCCTCAAGTGTCAGGGATCATTTACCCCGAGTTACAGCCCAATCGAAGCAACTTAAAATTTGACCTCACCTTTGACCTCACACGACCTTTGCGGTTTTATACTCCCCAATTGTCAGGGATCATTTTTTCCAAGTTACAGCACGATCGGAACAACTTTAAATTTGACCTGACCTTTGACCTCGCATGACCTTTGTGGTTTCATACTCCCCAATTGTCAGGGATCATTTTCCCGGTTACAGCCCTATCAGAGCAACTTTAAATTTGACCTGACCTTTGACCTCACATGACCTTTGCGGTTTCATACTCCCCAATTGTCAGGGATCATTTTGTCCAAGTTATAGCCCGATCGGAGCAACTTCAAATTTGACCTGACCTTTGACCTCGCATGACCTTTGTGGTTTCATACTCCCCCAATTGTCAGGGATCATTTCCCGAAGTTACAGCACTATCGGAGCAACTTTAAATTTGACCTGACCTTTGACCTCACATGACTTTTGCGGTTACATACTCCCCAAGTGTCAGGGATCATTTCCCCAGAGTTACTGCCCCATCGGAGCAGCTGTAACATTAACCTTGGATGACCATAGCTGATGTTTCATGATCCCCTTATGATTATTATGTTTTAGCCCAATCGGACAAATTTCAAAATTCCCCCCACAAACCCGAGTACTGGTATTCACCATTATTGCTATATAGCATTTACCATATAGCCTTAGTGTGTATGTATTGATTTTCATAAATGCATCATGGGAAGGAATATAATTTGACCACCATCCCCACCGCACAAGCAACTATATAGCATTTATCACATACCTTTAGTGTGTATTTTCATAAATGCATCATGGGATAGCATCATTTCCAAACCTTTAGTGTGTATTTTCATAAATGCATCATGGGATAGCATAATTTCCAAACCTAACAACTCTTACCTCTTATTATCAAAATACCAGCACAATATTTACTGTTAATTTTCCTGGAAACTTAAAACCACACCAGTAGACATGCCCAAGCATGCAACAAAACTATATGCTTATCTCTTGTTATCGAATAGCTGTTTCCCTGCACAAGGTTGCTGCCTCTAATGATAGCTGCTTCATTACATTTCACGCAAATATTTTCACAAAATGACCCTATTAAGCCTTACATGAACTTTGACCCCAATCTGTGGTACAACTTATTTTCACAAAATGACCCCTAATAACCCTTACATGACCTTTGACCCCTATATGTGTAGAAGTTATATTAAGCTTGGGTCAGTGCTTCTTGTGGCCAAGTTTGGTCAACATTGGTCCAAGCGTCTGGCACTAGTAGCAATTTTTGGTTCTACTAAAGAAGAAAGAAAGAAAGAACTAGAGCAACTGTGCCCCTTTGCAAGGGCACGAGGTAAGTTAGGCGATATGACTGTGATGACATCATCACGCAGCAATACTGTGCAACGTTAAATTTGACCCGACCTTTGTCTTTGGTTCACCTTTTCGGTTTCATATTCTAAGCAACGTTAAATTTGACCTCGGATGACCTTTTCGGTTTTACACTCCCCAAGTGTTAGGGATCATTTGCCGCCAGTTACAGCCTGATCGGAGCAACTTCAAATTTGACCTGACCTTTGACCTCACATGACCTTTGCGGTTTCATACTCCTCAAGTGTCAGGGATCATTTTCCCCCACTTACAGCCTAATTGGAGCAACTTCCAATTTGACCTGACCTTTGACCTCACATGACCTTTGTGGTTTCATACTCCCCAAGTGTCAGGGATGATTTTCCCAGAGTTACAGCCCAATTGGACCAACTTCAAATTTGACCTAACCTTTGACCTCACATGACCTTTGCGGCTTCATACTCTCCAATTGTAAGGGATCATTTCCCCCGACTTATTGCCCAATTGGAGCAACTTTAAATTTGACCTGACCTTTGACCTCACATGACCTTTGCGGTTTCATACTCCCCAAGTGTCAGGGATCATTTCCCCGACTTACAGCCCAATTGGAGCAACTTTAAATTTGACCTGACCTTTGACCTCACATGACCTTTGTGGTTTTATACCCCAAAGTGTCAGGGATCATTTCCCCGACTTACAGCCTAATTGGAGCAACTTCAAATTTGCCCTGACCTTTGACCTCACATGACCTTTGCGGCTTCATACTCCCCAAGTGTCAGGGATCATTTTCCCCGACTTAAAGCCTAATCGGAGCAACTTCAAATTTGACCTGACCTTTGACCTCCACATGACCTTTGTGGTTTTATACTCCCCAAGTGTCAGGGATCATTTTCCCCCAAGTTACAGCCTGATCAAAGGAACTTCAAATTTGACCTGACCTTTGACCTCACATGACCTTTTGGTTTCATACTCCCCAAGTGTCAGGATCATTTCCCCGACTTACAGCCCAATTGGAGCAACTTCAAATTTGACCTGACCTTTGACCTCACATGACCTTTGTGGTTTTATACTCCCCAAGTGTCAGGGATCATTTTCCCCAAGTTACAGCCTGATCAAAGGAACTTCAAATTTGACCTGACCTTTGACCTCACATGACCTTTGTGGTTTTATACTCCTAAAGTGTCAGGGATCATTTTCCCCGACTTACAGCCTAATTGGAGCAACTTCAAATTTGACCTGACCTTTGACCTCACTTGACCTTTGTGGTTTTATACTCCCCAAGTGTCAGGGATCATTTTCCCCAAGTTACAGCCTGATCGGAGCAACTTCACATTTGACCTGACCTTTGACCTCACATGACCTTTGCGGTTTCATACTCCCCAAGAGTCAAGGATCATTTTCCCGAGTTACAGCCCAATCGAGCAACTTGTAATTTGACCTGACCTTTGACCTCACATGACCTTTTGCAGTTTAATGCGGTCATATTTCAACATTTTACTTACTCACCCGACCCCCCCCCCATTATTCACCATTATTGTGTAATCTGTATAAACTATATAGTGGGATTATTGATTTTCATAAATGCATCATGGGAAGGCGTGATGCAGTTTTAGCCAAGATATCACCCCCCCCCCACACACACACACACCCCTATAGCCATCCGTGGAAATGATGCAGCTGTTTATATCTAGCATACAGGCATCACATCACAAGTCACACTCAAGATATATAACAAAATTGACATCTGAACATACCTCAGTTTGTTTCGTGTGAATCACCCACTTGCGGTTTCATACACCCCAACTGGGCTGTTCCAGTTGAAATTCATACAACCTCTCCGAAGACATTATCTTAATCTCCCACACAGGGAGTGTGAATTTCGAATGGGCCTACCTCAATGGGTGACTCCGTTTGTAATATTCACTCCCTGTGTGGACGATTCAAGTCATGTCTTGCATGAAGGGTGTATGGATTGCAGTTGGAATAGCCTACTAGACGAAAATTTACACGTTTTGATGTATGGATTGCAGTTGCAATAGCCAGGCGGCGAGTGGCATGATAGAGCCGGCAACTTGTGAAACCGCCCGGCCGTATGACATTTTCCACACGGTTGACGATGGAAATTTACTGAATTTAGAGAATGCACGGCATTCACCACCTGGCAATAGACCAATTCTGACGAAACTTTACACGCTTTTGAAGCACAGACAGCAGAACCATTGTCTGTGGTTATCTCTTGTTTATCAAAACACTAGACTAGATGTCTCCATGTTGTTACTGCCCCTAACTGCCTATCAGCCAAATTGCTGCCTCTAATGATAGCTGCTTCATTACATTTCACACAAATATTTTCACAAATGACCCCTATCAAGCCTTACATGAACTTTGACCCCAATCTGTGGTACAACTTATTTGAAGCTTGGGCCAGCGGTTCTTGGTGACCATGTTTGGTGGTCATAGCATGTCATTTAAAGGAGCAGTATCATTTTTAAGATTTTCACAAAATGACCACTAATAACCCTTATGTGACCTTTGACCCCTATCCGTGTAGAAGTTATATTAAGCTTGGGTCAGTGCTTCTTGTGGCCAAGTTTGGTCAAAATTGGTGCAAGCGTCTGGCACTAGTAGCAATTTTTGGTTTTACTAAAGAAGAAAGAAGATTTGAGAGCTTCACAGTATATCAGGCGGATAAATCCGCCTGACATAAAGAAGAAGATTTAGGAGCTTCACAGTATATCAGGCGGATAAATCCGCCTGACATAAAGAAATGAGGCAGGAGGGAGTGAGATAGAAAAGGGATTATAGAGAAGAAATATGGACTGAGAAACAGACAAAAAGCAAGCAGAGAGAGAGCGAGATCAAGATATGGGGAACAAACAAACAACAAAACAGAGCAAACTAATTTTCCTACCTCCTTGTTCAGCTACTTTTCTGAGATCTTTAGGTTCCACATAGGTCACAGGAAGATGTCGGATAACTTCCTCAGCACCCTGTAACAGACAGTATATATAATGGGTAATTTCAGTTGATATCCATACACCCCCTCTTGAAGACATAACTTCTACACAGGGAGTGTGAATTTCAAATGGGGTTACCTGAATGGGTGATTCCATTTGAAATTCACACCCCCTGTGTTTGAGATTAAGGTCAGTGGCGTAGCTACAACTACTGCACTGGAAATTTTATTTCAGCACAGACAACAGTTGTGGAGTTACAGTCAAAAATGAGGGAAAAAGAGTATTTGATCAATAAATCAATAACTACTTGTCTTGAGTCATTGAATTTTCAGTGCAGTAATTGTAGTCCTTGCCCCTATAATATACATATCTTACTTGTCACCAATGCGTTATGATTTTTGAGAAAAATGCAAAAATAGGCACAAAATTGGCCAGGGTGTAGTACCCCTTAAACTAACCACCACTTATCTTTGTATGGGCATATGAAGGTACCTAAAATTTTTAGTTTTAGAGAGCCAATTATTGATAAAAAGATGAATCTAATTTTATGGGGAGAGCTTATGTTGAAAAGAATGTTGCACTATAGCCAAAATAACAATTTCTCGATCATGAGAGGATGTACCTTCTGCGTCAGAGTACTTTTCATAGAATAACACGATCGCGTGACCTGCATGACCGAACCTTGACCTTGCCTAGCAACGACCGTGTGATTGGTCAATTCTCAAAAGCTGTGGTTATGCCGGTGGCGCCGGTATTTATGAGTACGCTTCGGCGCAAATAACTGTGCGTACCCAAGTTGGCTCTAATGATCGAGAATTTAATATTTTGGCTATAGATACATGACACAATCATTAGTTTGTCAGCATCAGTGTACAAGATTCGACCAACTTTGAAATTTCAACCCATGCATAAGCGCCCATTTTGAATTCATGCAAAACAGGCACTCTTCCACTACTTGAATTTTCCAGGACTTTCAATATGTTTTATGCGTGAGCCTTTTGGAAATGAATGTATGTGAAATGGATTCTGTTGCAATAAGTTGTGAGCGATTTATTAATTTGACTTTGCTATTAAAGTGCATTTTGATAAAAGTAATTATACCAAATATTTAAAAGACATAAATCAACATCATCTTACCTGGCATACATTTCCTGACCCCATGAAGACAAAGGTCAAAGGTCCAATAGACTTTGGCATAAGTCCCAGTGCTATCTCATACCCGGCATCTCTTACAGCTTGAGTGGCCATGCCAGAATTACGGTAATTATGGGCAGCTGCAATATGCTGTGAATAAAAAGTTGTGCAATTATGGTAATTATGGGCTGCTGCAATATGCTGTGAATAAAAAGTTGCGCAATTCCTTGATTTGGCTGCATAACATATAAATGTCATACTTTTTAAGGCGTGTGAGTGCAACGCATGTGCAGGGCACACCTTAAATCGCCTACATGGGTGCGATTTATAGCTCTCCTTACAAAATCTGCCAGAGCAGATTTACAGCACACCTGACAAGTGCAATTTATAGCACACCTGACAGCGCACCTTAACATTTTAATGAGTGCAATTTGTAGAACACTAACTTATAAACTTCTCCATAGTCCACTTGCCCATTGTGAATATTCTAGCTTTCACATTTATACATTAAACTCTGATTTGTATTAATTTGTGAATGCCTACAATTGATAGATTTTCACATCTGATCTTTTCAGTCACCACACTCCCTCTGTTTGATAGCTCTCCAAATGGCTTACTTGACTTTGGATTGCTGTTAAGAGTCTTATCACGGGTGACTATGGAAGGCCTGTCGGTTCTGGCTTACTAAAATTAGCCATGATGTAATGTATCTTTAAAATGGATCCGGCCTGTGATTGGTTGCCCAGATCTTGTGATGATTGAAATCCTCAGAGCAAATGCCATTTCCACTAGCTAACTGGGGGGCATATCCCCCATCCCCCCACTTTTAGGGCAAAACACCCCAAATTACAAAAAATTCCACTTCCCCCATGCCACCCTGAAAGAAATTCCTGGTGCCACCACTGCCCGCCCACCTAGACTTACTATGAATGGTGAGTCGCAGACCTATACCATGAAGGATATTAATCATCCCAGCTAAAGACTTACTATGAATGGTGAGTGGTGACCCAAGGCCAGCAGCCGCAGACCTATACCATGCAGGATATTAATCATCCCAGCTATTGACTTACTATGAATAGTGAGTGGTGACCCAAGGCCAGCAGTCGCAGACCTATACCATGAAGGATATTAATCATCCCAGCTATTGACTTACTATGAATGGTGAGTGGTGACCCAAGGCCAGCAGACGCAGACCTATACCATGAAGGATATTAATCATCCCAGCTATTGACTTACTATGAATGGTGAGTGATGACCCAAGGCCAGCAGTCGCAGACCTATACCATGAAGGATATTAATCATCCCAGCTATTGACTTACTATGAATGGTGAGTGATGACCCAAGGCCAGCAGTCGCAGACCTATACCATGAAGGATACTAATCATCCCAGCTATTGACTTACTATGAATGGTGAGTGATGACCCAAGGCCAGCAGTCGCAGACCTATACCATGCAGGATATTAATCATCCCAGCTATTGACTTACTATGAATGGTGAGTGATGACCCAAGGCCAGCAGTCGCAGACCTATACCATGAAGGATATTAATCATCCCAGCTATTGACTTACTATGAATGGGGAGTGATGACCCAAGGCCAGCAGTTGCAGACCTATACCATGAAGGATATTAATCATCCCAGCTATTGACTTACTATGAATGGTGAGTGATGACCCAAGGCCAGCAGTCGCAGACTATACCATGCAGGATATTAATCATCCCAGCTATTGACTTACTATGAATGGTGAGTGGTGACCCAAGGCCAGCAGTCGCAGACCCATACCATGAAGGATATTAATCATCCCAGCTATTGACTTACTATGAATGGTGAGTGGTGACCCAAGGCCAGCAGTGCGAGACCTATACCATGAAGGATATTAATCATCCCAGCTATTGACTTACTATGAATGGTGAGTGGTGACCCAAGGCCAGCAGTCGCAGACCTATACCATGAAGGATATTAATCATCCCAGCTATTGACTTACTATGAATGGTGAGTGGTGACCCAAGGCCAGCAGTCGCAGACCTATACCATGCAGGATATTAATCATCCCAGCTATTGACTTACTATGAATGGGGAGTGATGACCCAAGGCCAGCAGTCGCAGACCTATACCATGCAGGATATTAATCATCCCAGCTATTGACTTACTATGAATGGTGAGTGGTGACCCAAGGCCAGCAGTCGCAGACCTATACCATGCAGGATATTAATCATCCCAGCTATTGACTTACTATGAATGGTGAGTGATGACCCAAGGCCAGCAGTCGCAGACCTATACCATGAAGGATATTAATCATCCCAGCTATTGACTTACTATGAATGGTGAGTGATGACCCAAGGCCAGCAGTCGCAGACCTATACCATGAAGGATATTAATCATCCCAGCTATTGACTTACTATGAATGGTGAGTGATGACCCAAGGCCAGCAGTCGCAGACCTATACCATGAAGGATATTAATCATCCCAGCTATTGACTTACTATGAATGGTGAGTGATGACCCAAGGCCAGCAGTCGCAGACCTATACCATGAAGGATATTAATCATCCCAGCTATTGACTTACTATGAATAGTGAGTGGTGACCCAAGGCCAGCAGTCGCAGACCTATACCATGAAGGATATTAATCATCCCAGCTATTGACTTACTATGAATGGTGAGTGGTGACCCAAGGCCAGCAGTCGCAGACCTATACCATGAAGGATATTAATCATCCCAGCTATTGACTTACTATGAATAGTGAGTGGTGACCCAAGGCCAGCAGTCGCAGACCTATACCATGAAGGATATTAATCATCCCAGCTATTGACTTACTATGAATGGGGAGTGATGACCCAAGGCCAGCAGTCGCAGACCTATACCATGAAGGATATTAATCATCCCAGCTATTGACTTACTATGAATGGTGAGTGATGACCCAAGGCCAGCAGTCGAGACCTATACCATGCAGGATATTAATCATCCCAGCTATTGACTTACTATGAATGGTGAGTGGTGACCCAAGGCCAGCAGTCGCAGACCTATACCATGAAGGATATTAATCATCCCAGCTATTCCTGCAAATTTACCAAATGCCACTACACGCTTGCCACTTTCATCCACTATCTTCTCATAATCTATCAGGCGGATATTCTGTGTAAGAAAGAACAAAGTGTAATGTGTTTGCATAGGCAGTTGATGAAAATGTACAGGGTGTCCCAGAAGGATTTATACCGTGTTTGAACAAAATATCAAAAGTAACATCATAAATAATCGATAGATAATTAAATAAATAGATATCAACTATTTAGTAGAAGTAAGAACAGGACACAACAAATATACTTCATAACGTTTCCCAAATAACTTTGCGCTAAACGGTTAGTAATTTTACAGGTTTTCAAAATAGATAGTTTTGTCAAAACTTGGAATTCACTACTTTACGCAATATCCTGTAACTTCTATTAGAAACATCCAATTTCTAAAATCTAAAATTCCTAAGAAAGCTAAATATATGTAAATTTTAGAATTTAAAACAATACTACCATAATGCCCTTCATACCAAAACATACAACTTTCCTGATCATTCTGGGACACCCTGTATTAGAATGAGTGAAAAGGGCATTTCATGAAATTTGAAAATGCTTTTTTAAAGTTTCTCACACCTGATTTCTCCACTTTTTAAATTTACTTTCAATATACATATAACATCTCACACAAAAAGTTAAAGAAATTTCTTTTGTTTTTCAGATGCATCCATGCATAAGCTGCATGCTTCCTGGTTGATTATTATTCCTTGATTGCTAGCTTGATTAAAGAACAATGGGGAGTGTGTGCGTACAACTGTTATAGGGTACTCGCCTTAGGTGGCATGAGATCCCAGGTTCAATTCCTGAGAGTGGCCATTTGTTAGGGTATTGACTTGGGGAGAGACTTTGATTGATAACATCTGTAGATTAAGTTCAAATATTGGGTATATGAATGAGAGTACTCATTTAGCAGGCTGCTATTTTGCGAGCTATCATTTTACGGGCTGCTATTTTGCGGGCTGAGTGATCCCACCATTTAGTGGGACCCACCATTTGGCGGGATCCCACCATTTAGCAGAATCCCACCATTTAGCGGAATCCCACCATTTAATGGGATC
Organism: Amphiura filiformis; assembly: GCF_039555335.1. Classification (NCBI taxonomy): domain Eukaryota; kingdom Metazoa; phylum Echinodermata; class Ophiuroidea; order Amphilepidida; family Amphiuridae; genus Amphiura; species Amphiura filiformis. Next base: position 60,785,612 of record NC_092635.1, on the reverse strand, counting down.
CGATGTAGATTGCCGTATTTTTCTATTGCCTTTTAAAAACAGCTATTGCCACCCTAAGCGGTTATAGTACCCAGGTTATGTTTTAGGGTTTTGATCAGTTAGGGTTAGGATTTTAAAAGAAATTATGGTAAGGTTGGAAATAAAGTCAGGGGTTATGTTACTATCCTATAGCTTGGAGCTCTTACCTTTTCTATGATAGCATCCAACAATGGCATGTTTTCTTTCTGTGCTTTAATAGTATGTGAGAATATACAATAAGTCTTGTTTGGCATCAGGTGCGGTATCGGGACTTGTTTGACTCCCAGGATCAGGGATGCTTCACTCATATCTTCCTGGATTACTGCACCTGCTTCTTGATAATCCTGTCAAAGAATATAGAAAGAAAGGATTAATTTACTATGCTCACTTCAACAGCACGATCCAGGGCTCAAAATATAACATCAATGGCTGCACAGTGTGGTTTTGTAAAAATCTGGGGGGTATTAAAGTCAGTTGTCCGAGGGGCCCCCAAGACAAAAAAATTCACGGTGGGCATCATTTTCCTGATCATTTTGGTCCTTTGCTACTTTGATTATTGTGCGCAAAGTACAATTTGTTTTTTAATTTTTACATTATATTTTTGACCAAGATAAAGTATTAAGGGATCTGGAATGAGCGTTTTGAGTGTTTCGACAGTATTTTTTGTGGGACATGAGAGCATATATCAGACATCAAATTGCATTCTGAATACGAAGAATGTCTTTCTGATATCAAATAATTATCATTTTTTGAAATTCACGATATACAAATTTTATGACAAATTATTAAAATTTGATATTTTTCACATTTTTGATATAACAGTCCTCGACCTAATAAAATTCATCAAGAACCCATAATTGACACTGAAATGTGAACCATTTTAGAAACCTTAACCACCATTTTAATAATTAAATGACATCCAAATTACTTTGGTACCTCTAAGCTAAGGAACCTTCAATCCCTCACCCTAGAACCACTCCACTGAAGCTACAGGATTCTGTGGATAAGGAGCATTTTGGACAATTTTGGAAAATGACCCCACATAACCTTTGACCTAAAACATAGCTTATCTAATACCTCTTTACTCATGAACACTTTACATGGACATAGGCTTTATAATTTGGAAGTGGGAGAAATGTTTATGCCTAAAACCAAAACTGAAAATTCATTCACACTCAGGTCCATTTGAAGGATTTATTTTAGGTTTCTGCCGGATTCTGCCCAAAATATGTGCATGTACATGTATTTATGTCAATATTTGAAGAGCAGGCCAGCTGCAACTTGAGCAATTTCCACCCTTTGACAATATGCCTGGTTACTGATACAAATGTATATCACTGTGGACCTGAACATCGGGGTGCATGAGACCAAATTGCAAGGTAACAATGCACTGTACATTGATGTCAACATCTTTACTTTTCCTCATCAAGTTCAACATACACATTGGCCATCCTTATGTTTTTGCGTTAAAACTATTCACCATACCTGCATTATGGTCCCCATATATATTGGTACCACATACCTGCATAGTATACGCCCTCCTATTAGAGGGTTGAACAAGGACCTTCACACCACTCTCCACAAGTTCTTTAACATGTAATGGATTCAACGGCGCCCTCCTCTCCCATTGCGAGCCGTAGTCCTCGCGTCGTATACCCATCACTCGTGTTGTTTTGGTCCTTGCTGTGTTGCAGTATGTGACATGGCGGCCAACATACTTTGTGGCCTGCTTGATGGAAGTTGCCCGCCACATGTTGACTCACCCTTGGTGTGTTAGTACTAGCGGTACACTTGTAAACCTAAAACCAAACCAATGATAAATCATGCATAGATTATAATGCAAAAAAAGTTTGTCTCTGCGTGGTCACCCGCGCATGTTCATAAAATTGTGCAGAAAAACATCCCCCCCCCCTCTTTTTCATTCTTTTTCTAAACAAAATCATCCAAAAGTCTGTAAATATCCTCCCCCGAGTCTAGCAAATTAACCTCCCTTTTTTTAAGGTTTAGAAACTCATAATACATTTTACAAATGTATCTTGTCAAAACCACAGTTATTTACTAACCTGACAGTTTTGACCATTGTCCAAGATGGTTGAAACGCTCATGTCAGTAAATATCTCACAGATTCTTAAATATCTTGTGAAAATTAATCTCATTAGAACCCCCTCCTCTATAAATAAGAGCCACTACACCACAATTATTCACTGTCGCAAACTGCATTCAACTGTTTTGTGAAAATTCCATTCCTGTTTCTTATTTTGATATCAAAGTTTTTAATTTTACCTCAAAGACTATTTAACATAGGCCTACTGTGGTGTGATCAAGCAAAATCAGTCTGAAGTCGTGCATATTCAACTTTGATGTAGATACAAATGTATTTAAAGCTACATTTTGCAGAAAACCCAGGAATTGGACAAATCGTTAGAGAGATATGAGCAGTTGAACTGGGGTTCTACCGCTATTATAATATGGAAATTCTCTTGGTCGGGGCCACGTCACATCCATTCATGCATAGAGTGTAGGTATGCTAGGTGAATTCAAATTTGCCATCAAACTGCATCATTTTATATCAAATTAAAGCCCTTGAGTAAACAAAGCCAAAACTGAAAACCTTTTTTTCATAGCACTTTACGTAGCAAAGTTACATCTTGTCAAAGATTGACTTTCATCAAACAATGTCAAAAAGATTCAGCTAGCAAAATTCCCCAAAACGGCATTTCGGGGCTGTTTCTAGATCTTAATCTCATGACATGATAGCAGCTTTTTTTTAATGGAACTGCTATCAAAATCCCTCTAAAATTCCATGTGCGAGTGACTTATCACCATAAAAATCATATATTTGGGTCAAGTGAAGTATAGAAAACATATTTATGTAGGTTTCTTTCTTCGGCCAGTTGTTTTAAATTTCTATGTAAAAATGCATTGACATTGTCGGCGAATTTGGCTGACTAGCAAATGTGTTTGCCTGGCATACCTATAGAGTGAAAACAACTTATCACATATTTTTATTTGCAGAGAGTCGAACCTGGCACAATAGTGTGATAGCTTGTAATACACTCCAGAGTTCAGTGAATGCGAATGTTGTTTTCACTCCAGTGCTATTGTCAGCTGAGCTGGTTCATGCCCGGATATGTCCGACAGAATACCTATTCATGTATTATAATTTTAATAAACTCAGTCTGATCATGAATGATAATGATGTCAAAGCTAAGGCTAAGCCTAAATCGGTGAGCAAATTAAAAAGCTAGTCGAGTCAACTCAACTTTCTCAAGTTACGTAAGTTATGCATGAAATAAATTATAATTCAACATTATATGATGTAGTACAAATGATAGCAATTAATGAAGAGCAAATGAAGATCTATAAATTGTAACTATCCAATAAGAGTACTTGATAAGGACAAGCCCTTGACACACCTTCGTCACGCCTATGACGCAGCGCTGGCACATGACCAACATTCATGTTATGTCATTTGTATGTGCATGTCAACAACAGGCTGAACAGCGATCAGGCATCATATCAGATATGAATTTAACGTATCCAGAACTTACCAAATGTTATTGGATCTACCAAAAAGATCAAATACCTCTTTCTGCACTACAGTACAACATCAACTTCACTCAAATAAACGGGGAATCGATTGTATTTCGATAAGCTTATTCATGTATTGTTGCCAAACAGAATCATCAGTCGATCATTGATTCCGCCGAAGCCAATGCCATGAAGCAATTCCTGGAGAGGGCAATCCCTCATTTGCATGTGACGCTTTCTTATTTAAATTAGCCATTGTGTTATTGCTTAATATTCATATGTTATGGGGAGCACTTTACACCACCAGGTTGGGCAAGTCATGAATAATTTAGCGTTGTGAAGCCAAATAAACTTATTATTTCCCAGGCTTGAAAAAAAATTACAGGCAGAGGTGGGAATCGATCTCGGTACCTCCCGGTGGTTAAAAAGCACAGTGCAAAACCACTAAGCCAGCTAAATATCTGTTTTGAGACGTGTAACATTAAATCAGTAATAAAAGAAGTAGATTCTTATTTTGGGCTCAAATTGTAGAAAAGGGGAAATATTTGTCTCTGCTCTAAAGAAAATAAAAATTGAGATCTTTAAACAAAATGTTACGGCTCTATTGAAAAAAAAAAAGAATGATATCAAAATAACTTTAAATTCATTTCACGAGGCGGCATTGTCACAGACGAACACTGTATAGGCTAAAAACTAGATCCTCACCACTAGACGACGTCGTAGCACAGTGGTAGAGCATCAGACTGGTGATGCAAAGATTGTTGGTTCGAGTCCTCCTGTCAGCAATATTTGTTTTTGTGAATGCAATGCTACGATACCATTTGTTCAAATTTTGCTTATTTATTTATTTCTTTTTTTATTTATTTATTTATTTATTTATTTGTTTAATTGTTTATTTATGTAAATAATTATGCATGTATTTATTTTGTTTAATCACTCACTCACACTCTTTAGAAAAAAGGGCTCTTGGTCGATCAGTTCATTTATTCATTGTTTGATGGTTTGATATGATATGTCTATTGATCGAAATTGAATATCATATAATTTATTCATATTCATTGTTTGTGAATTGATTGATTAATTAACTGATTGATTGATATGTAGAGCCGGTGCAAGTGAGTGCGTGAAATGTTAGAGGTGAGTTACTTGAACAAGCCTTAATAATTATAATAAATAAATAAATAAATAAATAAAACGCTTTCCCCTCTCAGCCTGCCAAAAATATTGTGACCACCCCCCTGTTGGACATTCAAATTATTGGGATCCCAAATAATGATTAAATACATCAGATTTGTAGATGTAGGCCTACAGTTAAAACACTTTTTTTTTTAAACTAAACCGATATTTTACTCATTATTGACCATGGTAGGCGAAACCGTCAATAGTGATTAAAGAATTTTTGTTCAAAATAAAATTTCCATATCATAAGCGTTTCCGGACCTTTACTATTATCCTCTCCCTCCCCCAGGGGGTACTCACGTACAAGGTTTTCCACGAAAAATCCTTAGACATGGGTCTCCCTTTTAGATTTTCCGTGCTATGTCTTTTACTATTTTCAAGCTCAAATCCTTAGATATGGGTGCTGTATACTTTCCTGACAATCCTTAGATATGGGTAGGGGCCTACCTATTTTCGGTAAAATCGTGACCCTTAGAAATGGTTATGGGTTCGGAAGCTCGGGCCGCACATCTCCGTCGAAAAATAATCCAAGTACCCGCCCCCCTGGTTATCCTAAGCCTTTTAAAGCGTTTTAAGGTCCAAATCGCACCCCTCTCACCCCAATTTTACCCGCCTCAGGACTCATAATTATTCACAGCCCCTGATAATCTCCTAAATTATTCAATTGTTTTTTCGATGGGCCTAAACTCCTGTAATATGCATGCACATATTAAATACAGCAAGCTACATTCAAATTATACATCATGTGCACGATGCAAGTGCTATTCCAGAAACGCTGCACATCAGTGACATCACTTAATTAATATTACTACCGGCAGTGAGTAGCAAGCTTCGAAGGTTGAAAGTGCGCCCGCTTTACTACCTGAGAGCAATCCGGTAGTGGCGTTTCAATTTATTACGTGTTGGGAAATCCACAAGATCAAATAAAACGGTGAGTGATGATTATTTACTTGTTTCTAAAAACAAACTTCTTAGGCCAGTAATAAACTACGTTCACGGCCGACAACTATAGTTTGAATGATATTTATTATCACACGAGGAAATAAAAACAAATGAATATGGCGCCTCACGTGCTTCAGGTCAGGTCAGTGGTCAAAGGTTTTTATCGCTAAATCGCTGGCTGAATATCGTATCAAATTCAAGTGATACACTACCGTCGTATTATTGACACCAATTCCTAATTTCGACATTACTATTGCGAAAGGTTATTCCATTATCAAATTATTAGACTTTCTGTAAAAAACAAATCACTGGTGCCTGATGGGAAATACTAGTGCGCCATCACCGGATTGCTCCTGCTCTGCTAGCTGGCGCACTTTCAAGCTTGCTACTCGCATTGAACAGGCAGAGTTCGCAAAACTAACGGCGTCGTTATTTGCCAACCCTAAAAGGGATCGAAATTAATTATTCATAACCGATCGATAACTGGCCTCATTTTCTAACTAGCAAACCAGCGGGATTTGTCATAGGTTTGCGTTGATAATAGAACAACCGTGAAGTTAGTGTCACCCCCTTGCCAATGCGTAAACACGTTTTTGATACTTATTTGTATCGCGTAAAAGAACCCCGGGGAAAAGAACAAGATTGTAACTTATGTTTTGTCAGATCTTACAAAACATATTGCACAAATTTAATAATAAACTTATTTAAATGTTAATTTGATCAAAAATAGTGTCTGATATTATGGATATTATCAGTCACCGAGATTTGATTTTACACGGATAAAATATAGAATCAGGTTGAAAGTGAAATAAGTTGTATTATAGTCCATTTACAAGAACTAGATTTATACATTCCCGTTCACAAATTCTTTAATATACTTTTAACAGTGAGACATAAATTATTATACCCATGGCAATTTGATATCAAGTTGCATTTTTAACATTTTTAGTTCTATATTATTCTTAGTCACTTTAGTTTGTCATTGTAAAAGTAAATATTCGAAGCATGAGCACAAAATATACTGAACAGAGTCATGAAGTGCAGTCAGGTGTGCGCTGCGTGTGCTGATGCATAAACAATGATGAATGTGTGGCAAAGTTTATCCCCGGAGTTTCACAGAACAAGAGTTCAGAATTATGTAAGGCAAATTGCAAGAATGAATCAATGCGACTGAGATTCTCAGTGAGAACGGGCAGAGTGCATGTCTGTATACGACTTTATTTGTAGGTGAGTTTGATTGATTTTCATTCACTGTCATTTGGTAATTTAATCTATTTTGGCCGGGACAATCATGACAATGGGCATTTCAAATTCAATGAAAGTCATTCAATCAACGATTCCAAGTTTCATTCATGTATCACACTGATCAGCAGGGGCTGTGCAGCTGTGTAGCTACAATCAGTATTCAATACTAGTACTACATTGTACTAGTAATTATGGCAATGCTCATTGCTGGCCCGTGTATACTGGTTCCACAATTTCAAGAATATAGATCTACTATAGGCCTAGCTCGTTCACGTAGCGTTTTCGTTGTCCCACTGGCCTACATACAACGTAGATTGCCTGGCGATCGGAGTGTTATCGTCAGAGCACCTCGGACTACTATAGGCCCATTCCATGTCAACTCCAGGGATGTGCACCGCAGCACCTCTTCAATTTTTTTCTTTTTCTGTGTGGTGGTAGATATTAATGAGAAAGTAAAATCCTGAAAATTTGAGCTTCATACTCCATTTCGTTTTCCCGTGGCATCAATTTGAAATTTAGGGTGGTCAGCGTAAAAAATGTGTCGCAACGCGCAAGACGATGTTTGGAGGTCCATAAATGTATAAAGGAACCCTTTAAAACTGTGAAAAGTATGTATCCTGGGGTACTTTTTGGTGTAGAATTCAAATCTGCTATCAGAAAACTTGTAACTCCTTTACTTTAAAAGATATAGGGCCCTCAAAATGCAACTTTGTCCAACCAGGACCAACTTTGGGGGGGTCAGAACTCCAAAAGTAAAAATAATTTTAGTGTCAATTTTTTTGCCAGTCAGAGCCCTTTGGTAGGACATTACTCTTATCCAATATTGAGCATATTAGATTACATTTAGCTGAGATATTACCTTATATTTGGTTCCATACAGCAATACGCAGTATTGCTGTCTGGTAAGCAGGTACGAGTTGAGACGTTGTGAATTGAGACGTCGGAGCCGGTCAAACACAGAGGACTAGCCTACATCCCGTATCCTACTATCACTCAAACAAGCAAATCTCTTCACGAATTCACTCACCTTGCGATATCCTACATCATCAGTTGAAACAAACATCTAAGTTTCCAAAAACAACTTTGTCATTCCTCAAAACTACAAGTAACTTCATTAATAAAAATTGAAATCATACTATTACCCGTTATTGAAAATTTTGTTCGATTTATGTGAACCAAAAGAACGCATGAGTCGAGTTCAGTTTACCAAAATGGTAGCGCCTGCCTGCTGGTCACCTCAGATATGACGCCAGTATCAAGCTGCTTATTAAACGGTGGATCGGATTGGTTGTAATCAACGCCACGTTTTGACCTTACAGGGGTCAGAGATATGCATATTCATGTGTGAAAACAGCGATGCGGATATAGTATCATCACCGAGAACTGAGAATTGCGACATTTTCGATGTTTGTACCGGGGAATTTCAGACACGGAGACTCCGTGGAGATTTCAAAAATTCGTCCCAAAGGTAACCAAAGGGTTGGGGATCGCATTTTAACTATCACTAAATGTTTCGGAATTGAGGTCGGCTAAAAAGTAGACAGTTTCGGGACTGTAATTGGTGTAGATGTCACATTTTGAACAGTGAGCGATAAGTGACCAATTTCATGCTCAGCACAAGTGACTATCTTTACACAGGGTAATATTACCCATGCAAAACCACTTTTTTTTACATTTTGACCCCCCTGAAAACCAATGTCAGACAATTTGCCCCACCATCAACTTCAGGTATGTTGAAGATATGTTCTTGGACAACATTTCTGAGAGATATTGGCATGCAAAATTCAAAATGTGTTTGCAACTCTCCATGAGTAGGCATGAAATCATTTTTACATGCATCAAAAATGTTGAAGTAGGCAAACCTCAAGTTTAAGCCAATATCTCTCAGAAATGTTGTCCAAGAACATATCTTCAACATACCTGAAGTTGATGGTGGGGCAAATTGTCTGACATTGGTTTTCAGGGGGGTCAAAATGTAAAAAAAAGTGGTTTTCCATGGGTAATATCTCAGCTAAATGTATTCTAATATGCTCAATATTGGATAAGAGTAATGTCCTACCAAAGGGCTCTGACTGGCCAAAAAATTGACGCTAAAATTATTTTTACTTTTGGAGTTCTGACCCCCCAAAGTTGGTCCTGGTTGGACGAAGTTGCATTTTGAGGGCCCTATATCTTTTAAAGTAAAGGAGTTACAAGTTTTCTGATAGCAGATTTGAATTCTACACCAAAAAGTACCCCAGGATACATACTTTTCAAAGTTTTAAAGGGTTCCTTTATACATTTATGGACCTCCAAACGTCGTCTTTCACGCTATGCGACACATTTTTACGCTGACCCCTAAATTTCAAATTGATGCCACGGGAAAACGAAAATGGAGTATGAAGCTCAAATTTTCAGGATTTTACTTTCTCATCAATATCTACCACCACACAGAAAAAAAAAAAAAATTGAAGAGGTGCTGCGGTGCACATCCCTGGAGTTGACATGGAATGGGCCTATAGTATATTCACGACGACACAGTAACGCGGCTGCCGGCTGTGTACTCAAGACGTTGTTTCTTTCGCAAAATTTAGTTTTTTTGATATTTGTTACTTTGTTATGTTTTTTATAAATACAAGGAAAGAAAATCCAGATTTATAAACTCCAACTGCACTATTTTATTATTTCACTATTTCATTCGTGTTTGCAATTTTAAAATAGAGAAAATCTTTGTTGTATCAGCGAGGTACACGCTACCAACAATGCATCGCTACGTGTCGCGCAATTTGTTAACGCACAGATACGCTTACGACATACGCCGACGCTTATCTGCATGCGTGGCGCATCCTTTGGAAACACTAATTTCAAGTGGTCAAATGGCTCCGTTTTTTCTGATAAAATGTGGGTTTTTTCAAGTTCTTTCCCTCGATTTGAATATCAAGTTTAATGAATGGATTTCGCTCAAACTTCTCAACGGGCTGTGGATTTACCCGATGTTCACGTAATATAAGGTAGAAAAACGAAAACTGCCGCATTCTCCTGTGAGATTTGATGAAAGGGCAAAATGTGACCACTTAAACTTCAACGGCCATTATTTCAATGTTCATTTTCTCGGTAAAATGACGATTTAGGTACACGATAACTCAATAAATACAGCAAATATGATCATCGTAAAAAGCATGATCGACTCAAGAAACCGTTTTCTCATTTTTTTTATATTTTGGTCTATTTCCGATTTTAGGCATCATTTTGTGCAAATAAGCATTTGTGAATTTTAAAAAGTTCAATTTGATGCCTTATTATGGTCAATATCTCAAAAACTAAGGCCAATATCAAAAAAATTAAAAAAACGTTTTTGGAATAGTGCCTCAAGATTGAGCTAAAAACAAAATAAAATATTTTGGAAAGAGTGTTTTTTTGTTATGATGTACATGTAACATGTACCTAACAAATATTGCCAAAAACTCACTTTTTTGTGATTTTCTTCATAATTGTTGTTTTTACCCCAAATCTGTATTTATATTAAGATTTATTGATGTCTTGCCTTTATAAAAATGTATACTTTTATATGTCTTGCGCGAATAATTACAAAGTTCTTGCACTTATTACTACATGCATGTCTGAGAGTACACAGCCTCCTTAAATACTGGGTGGATAGAACTTGCTCGAGAAGTTCTCTAGGCTAGCCATGGCGCACAGTGTCGACACCCAGTATTATAAATATAAACTTAATACTCCGTTGGTGAGCGACAGGCGATTGGTATTTCACCGAACGCAAGAAAAGGAGTCCTATCTGATTGGCTAGAAATTGATCGCTAGATCGCTTAGTGCTAGTGGTGGCGTAGTAGGCGTAAAACTCAAAATGGAGAGATGTATTCAATTCGATTGAAATCAATATTCTATTATTGACGCAGATAAAGAAAGTGTCAAAGTGGTATAGTGTGTCGATAATGTACATTGTATTAGGCCAAATAAAAAAATAAACATGTTTCACGTCCCCTCCCGCTTCCTTTTTTGAGGTTTCTTCAATTTTATTTTTATTTTTTGAAATTCAGTTATAACTTTACAAACTAGAGCGGTTACCGCACCATAGCTGAACCATTGTGCTTTGGCAGTATATTGTGGTACATGTATATATATCACCCCTTTATGACCCCTTAATGACCTTAAATGAATATTAAATTATTTTAAACATGTTTAGAATGTCATAAGGATCATTGCATTTAAATTTCAGCTCAATTGGAGCATTTTGAAAACTTGACCTTTGACCCCTTTATGACCCCTTAATGACCTTAAATGAATATTAAATTATTTTAAACATATTTAGAATGTCATAAGGATCATTGCATTTAAATTCCAGCTCAATTGAACCATTTTGAAAACTTGACCTTTGACCCCTTTATTGACCCCTTAATGACCTTAAATGAATTTTAAAATATTTTAAACATGTTTAGAATGTCTTAAAGATCATTGCATTTAAATATCAGCTCAATTGGAGCATTTCTGGAAACTTGACCTTTGACCCCTTTATGACCCCTTAATGACCTTAAATGAATATTAAAATATTTTAAACATGTTTAGAATGTCATAAGGATCATTGCATATAAATTTCAGCTTAATTGGAGCATTTTTGGTTAAAATGACCTTTTTTGACCCCTGTGACCCCTTGGATGACCTTTGACGTTACGTTAGGAAATATTTTTATCATATTCTTTACTTCTTTCTCTTTCATTTGACACCACTTGGGGGTTCATACCTTCGTGGCATTTAAAGATATGTCCATTTTAGACCAAATGGTTGGTAAGTAAGTAAGTAAGTACCGTAAGTAAGCAAGTAAGTAAGTAAGTAAGGGACATACACTAATATAGGCTGATACCATTTCATGGTTCAGCAAAAATATGTCTAGGAAGTAGAGATGCTTTCTATAGCCTTGCTAATATACAAGAAACACTTTGATAAGGTTTTGTGATAGTTAGAGGGGGCCTATCTCTCAGAACAACAAATAAAAAGAGGCCTCCTCCTTTTTCCAGGCATTATTGTATATGCTAAAACAGCTCTAATTATGGGTATTTACACTGAATTTGCAATAAAAAATAAAAAGCCCCCTCTTCCTCCTTTTTTTCAAAAACCCGGACGTGAAACGTGTTTTTTATTTTACTTGGCCTTATAGATACAGCACAGTCTAGATCTTACACATTTCCTAAATATACCGTAATTCATTTCTCAAACAGTTGAATATATCACAATTTTGTATAAAATGCAATAAATATATCCACAGCAAACAGCCATCCCTGCTAATTAGTGTATTGCATTTCAAGTTAGTGTATTGGAAACAAAACCTGGGGTTTACCTGACAACAAATCGAATTTTCTTGTAATAGAAACTCCGCGGCAGGCTCTGTGGTATCTCATATCGTGTAAATGGTATGCTTAGCCTGAGTCGCTTGGCTTATCTCGAACAAAATCGCCATGCGTAGCTTTTGAAAAACGAGAGGATTCGCCGTACTATCACGGCAATTTTTGACACAAAGATATAGGGATGATGATCGACGCTGTGCGGCGTACAGCAGTGTCGACAGCCTCTAAATAAATATTTTTCCCTGCAATGAATCACGTCCTAATACTCCGTTGGTGAGCGACAGGCAATTGGTATTTCACCAATTAGATACCTCGCCTTTCCGAACACATCTGACTTGTGATTTAATATTCGATAGCCAGTGCTGACAGCAGCGTGGTCTGAGCTGAATGGGCTATGCTGTTAAAATTCTTTTCATATAATGATAATATTCTCAAACAGTTGAATATATCACATTATTATCGTACGATTTAAAAACGTTACAGTGAAAATGCAGTTAAATACACATGTACATGTATGTGTTTAAAGAAAAAGCAATCACAGCTGAGTATATTGAATTTCCAGTTAGAGTTAGTGTATTGAAAACAAAACCTGCGTTTTACCTGACAACAAATCAGGCTGCGACAAATCGCCTGTCCGATAGCCCGGGGCAATCACATTTTTTGTCGGGCAATTAAAACTCTGAAGAGCTGTGCCCGATCGGGCAAGTCTAAATTTAAACCAATTAAAGCTTGATGATTTAAAATGGAGTATTTCTGTCCAACTTGGCGTGTTCACAGAAGTAAAAAACGTCAAAACAAAGTAGAAAACTTCTTGAAATGGAACTCAAATTTCGCTAGGCACTCATATCCCACACCAGACTTGCAGACATATACATGTATATATGCTAATGAACATCATGCCGTTACGTGACGTATTGGAAGTTTGGCCAATTATAGAACCTGTTTCGCAAATATCATGACGCCAATGACGCCAGCTGGCCATGTATTTGCATATGATTGAGATTGAGATGTACTAGTGGTTGGCGAAATACGTAAATCGTCTTGACTTTACTGACAAAATTTCACATCAAATACACATTATTTTCCACATGTACATGTAAGAAACAAACAGTGAAATAATTGAATGAAATGTTCATTTTTTATGCATTTCATGAATACTCATTTATTTATCAACTTAACTGAGAAAAGTATTGATTTCCGTGAAGAATGAAACTGCCAAATTCGGCACACATACGGTACTATGCACTGCACTGCATGATGAGTACGGTATGTGACTTTGTCGACAATTGTTGCCGGGAATATGGGTTAATTTCGGGCAATTTTGGGCAACCAATTTTTATATTGCCTGCCCGATCGGGCAAGCTAAAAAATAAAATTTGTCGCGGCCTGCAACAAATCAAATTTTCTTGTAATGGCAACGCCATATGGGGTACGAGCATGCGCAGATCGTATAAACGTGTATGAATGGAAACGCTGCGGTATCTCATATCGTGTAAGTGATAAAAGAAACACCAGGGACCACCACTGCCAACATTTCTGCCACAACCTGCACTACATGTACATGTATCTTTGAGTCACTTTTGGTCCTGCCAGGCAGGGTTTAGCTAGAAATTGAGAGTTGCTCGTCATTTGAATAAAATTGCCTGTCCTAATTTGACCTTCAAAACATTTACCAGACGTCTATACATGTAGCCCATTGGGGGTTCGCAGAGTTCGAATATGTGTTGATATGGCCTTGTTTTACAAATTGGGTAGACCTACTAAAAAGGTCAATTAGGTTCTCAAAACATACAATTTATAATATAGCATCTGTCAAAGGAATTTTGCCCGTCCCAGGAGCAAACTCCCCATCTAAAATGACGGCCAGCTAAGACCCTGCTGCCAGGCCTCAAACCCACAACCTTGCTATGGTGAAAAGATGAGCACACTAGTGCATAGACCAAGAGAGGACTTCCCCATCTGGTTTATGTGTTATGATACATACAGCTACATGTAGGTTAACATTTACAATCTGAGATTTTCTTACTGTTTTTCAGCTAGAGCGCCATGTGTTGAAAACCACAGCTAGGGCAAAATAAACACCTCAACAAAAGTAATTACCTCCCTTTAAATAATGGCCATTATTCCAAAACGGGCAAATTGTATAACAAATCCCTAAAATTTATTTCTGCACGTTTCGACACCTCATTTGTAGCAATTGACTAAATATTGATGTCACAGCGTACATTTAATCAATGTAACCCAAGATTTGAAAGTTACAGTAAATTCTATTGATTTGTATTCAGTATAATGGAAGGAAATCTGTGTATGTAATGATATCCGAGTGTTTTTGTAAAGTGCAACTTTCAAATCTGTACACTCACTACATTCAATTCCCGGATTCAATTGGCCGCTGTTTTATTGTTTTCTGGGCTATCGTATCAAATGAGGTGTCAATAAATTCTGCTTCCAACGCATTTTACAGATTTGTTATACAATAGCCCATTTTTGAATAATGTCCATTATTTAAAGGTGGGTAATTACTTTTTTTAGATGTTTAGAACAAAACACAGTGTGTATTAAACCAAGCAGTCTTGCCATGGCTTCAGCTCAGCTGCACAACCTTGATGTCCATCATTTCTATTCAGCATTGTTTGTTTCACACAAAAAAAAAATTCACACAAAAAAGAAGTACATTGCAATCACACACAAAAAAAAATCACCATTAACAACAAATTTGCACAAATTTAACACCAATGATACCATCCAGCAAGAAATGCTGAAAAACATAACTTACCCATAGATCATGCAGCCATCAATAATTTATAAAATGTGACGAAATCAAGCAAAATCAGTTGGAACTCGGAAATATATTACATTTTCAGTTTCTTATAGGATAGTGAAAAGCATTTACAAAGCTGGATTTTGCAGAAAACCCCATTGGAATAGAACAACCAATTCCAAAGATATTATGAGCAATTAAAGAGTTTCCAAAACAACAGGAAACAAAAGGAAATATTTCCTTTGTTTGGCTATGTCTCAAAATCAATATTTCCGAGCTCTGACTGATTTTGCTTGATCGCATCACAAATAAATACATAAAAAATTACAAATCAAATCTCCATTTGCAGAAATAAGGGCAGAAAGTTTGTCTTTACCCTATTAAATTTAACATGGGCCCTAATAAAATCCATTTGTTTTGAAATTTACAAATATATTTTAAAAATAGCAACAAATGGGTAAGGAATTTATCACCTGGGACACCAAACATTTTATCAAATTTTGAACAGGAAAAATCCTGGGGGGGGGGGGGGAATCAATTCATGCAAGCATGGACATGTGTCTCATGAATAGCTACATGATGAATGCACTCTCATTCTTCAGTACTGAGGCATGGACAATTTGCAGGACATCATGCTATTGTGGGATTTAATTCTATTAATGTACCATACTTTATCCTATTGTTGGTCATGTATGCTTCAATAGCCAGACTTGTTTCTGCTTCAGCTAATTTTATTGTCATACAATAGAAGCATGTCACTGAAGTTGATAGGAAAGTAGTCTTGGTCCAAAGGCTTGATGTTTGCCAGTTTTTTGGCTACAATGTACTGAAAATGCTATTTTTCTTTGAAAGTACATTTAACCATGGACTTACTAAATAAGACGTCCATGATTTAACATTAAATAAGACCTATACTTTAATGTTTTAAAATGAAATTTTTACTATAGTTTTATCATGCAATTTGTAGGATAATCCTACTATTTGTAGGTCAACTTTGTCTTGACTATTATACATGTAGGATGTCTGACAATTAGTAAGATGTCCTGTAAAATGTCCATGCACTAGCAGTGTTCGTTAGAAATTAAACTGCCCTGAGTTTCTGATGTAGAAAGGCCAGGCCTAAAAAAAAATGATTGCCAATTCCCGACCGACCCAAATTTTTTTTTTAAATCACAGTCGCTTTTTTTCTCAAATTGGAAATCTAGCTTTTTAAACATTTTGATGGAGTTCTCAGCACTAAATATTGGTGAAATATAGATATTGACCAAGACCAAGAAGTGTTTGCTGAAAATCTTACACAACAGCCTGTGCCTGCAAATGAGCTAAAATTAATAACTAAGTTTTTCTCATTGACCAAATGGTCCATAGCAAGCTGCAGATACCATGGAATACCTTGCGATCTTAAAAAAAAATTTGACCTATAAATAAATTTTAAGCTGACAGGGCAAACAGACCTTTTATTTTTTTTTGGCCTAATTAGCTTGTGTCTGACGAGAACTTTAGCCTTTAATTTGCACACTAAAATCCTTTGCTATTGTTTTTGCTTTTAAAAGTAAAAAAATTGTGTTATTTTCAAGTGCATTATGAACTATTAATGTCCTTGTATTCAATATTCAGATGATAGTTGGTGATTCAAAGATTTTTTTTTGTCAATTTCATTATAAACTTAACTTTTCAACTTGACCCGCAGAGGTGACCCAACTCTGTAGGCTTACATAAAATACATATTTTATAATACTCAAGATTTACGTAACACCGACCGACCACCGACACTCAAATCCATGTCTGGGATACAAAAGTGGAGACAACATATGTGACCTGTTCCCACAAAACCAGACATAAGTCACTAACTTTGAAAATTGAGTTTTTGATGTCATCATTTAGTATAGGTCTTCAGCTTTCATTTGATACTAAAATTATGTTTCTGGGACATGTGGTCCTCATTCTACAGTCTTTCAACGGGAAGGGGGGGGGGAAGCGACACATTTTTACAAAAAAAATTATTCTGTAATAAAGTATGCTAATTTATTTTTAAAAGTTTATTGTTTATTCAGAGGCTTATGTTATTTATAAAGGTTTAATTTTGTCAGTCCGCATGGACACTTCAGAGGATTTTCAAATTTCTACACCATTAGTACTCTTCACTGATGAGTCCTGAGCAGTGTTCGAATTAAGGAAAAATAAATGGTTGTCCCATGGACAACCAGCTTACAATTTCTGGTTGTCCGTCTAAGGTGACTTTTGGCTACAGATTTATGGTTGTCAGGCGGACAACTGAATCAGTATTTTTGGTTGTCCGGCGACTTTTTTAGTTGTCCCGGGCGAACGGACAACCAAAATTTCGAACGCTGGTCCTGAGCAATAAATTTTGTGTACAAAATTATTGAAATGTACCTTTGTATTATCAGAACTTCTGTACTGATATCTGAAGGTCGGGGACACGCCTTCGACATCATAAATTTGCTCTGAATTACATGAAATGGGCCATTTAGGGACGCACCATTTGATACTCAGGGGGGGTAGGAAGTTGGGGTCGGGGGAAGATTTTTTTTTTACGCTGCCAAAGGCGGCGAAGTTTTTTTTTTTTTCAAGTTTTTTTTTTTTATTTCATTCGTTATACATAGTTAGGAGGGCTAAGTTTTTTTTTTTTTTTTTAGTATTGGTGGGGAAAGTTTTTTTTTTTGCTCATGTAGTGGGTGAAGTTTTTTTTTTTTTGAAAAACTTCCTACCCCCACCCTGAGAATCTAATGGTGCATCCCTTATGACCCAAACACTCAAGTAAAACAACATGAAAATATTAAGCATGCAAAAATAAGTACTCAAAAAGTTTGTTTACCAAGGAGATTTCCCTGTTTCTTTTCTGTTTATATAATGTTGGGTCATATACTTCCTTTCACAGGTCACAGCTGCCTGAGAGCAAATATCAGATTGTGTATTGAACACTCACTCATTCACACAGTCTAGACTAGTTTGTATGGGGCTGCCTTATCACATGATGTTACTCAACCAGGACTAAGACTTAGCGGCTCAAAATTCTAGCTTTAGGTGAAGAAAGTGAACGCGAGCATTTACCTGCTGAAGTAAAGGTATGTGGCATTTGTATTTGTTAGTACACTGAATTATTAACTTATCACATTTTTTCTCAACTATTATAACTCCCTAGCTGTTTTCACACTGTTTGTTCTTTTAGTTGGACTCATGAGTTTCATTAACCCCATGAGAACTACCTGCCGATTGGCCAAAAAGAAATTGTCATTATCAATTGGCCCAATCAGCAACATTGTTAGAATAATTATTTCACCACACAAAAAAATTGGGATGAATTATTTGCATAGTTCCATTCTGATTGGTGATTGAAGTTAAAATACCATGTAACTGACCATTCAATGTTATATCAGCAGGTAGTGCTCAGGGGGTTAAGGTGTGCTTATATTAGGCCCTCTGATTCGGTTACCAATTCTAAAACCATTTTCAGCAGGACTGTAAAATTAGGCGAGACGCAAACGATTATTCTTTTGCAAGAATCAAAGTAGATTCTCCTACAATCATGCCTATTCTACACACATTATAAAAGTTACCTTGAATCTCAAACATGATTCTCGCAAGATATGTTCACACACAGTTCCAAAATTGCACACTTCTGTTCATAAATTTGATGATATTGTTTATGGCACAGGCCTTTATCTCAAAGGTAGGTCTGCCCCGGCGGTTTGTGCTGTATGTGTGTTGTAGGAATGCATCACACAGGCCTGTAGCCATGGGAGGAGCAATGGGATGGAGGATGCCCCCAATCTAACAAAGTAAACCAAAATCCCCTCAGATGTGTCCAAAATACCACCAAATTTTAAAATTCTGACCCAAATTATCAAAATTGACCTAAGATCCCCCAGATCCATCAAAATCCTCCCAGAATTCACCCAATTTATGTATGGCACCTCCAAAAAGAAAACTTTTTCAAAATTCAAACAAAAAAAGGTCCATTGACTTTCTCATTAGGGGCTGTGCACAATTATGAGCCCTATGGGGAGGGTTAAATTGGGGGGGGGCAAACAATTTTGGCGAGCCGAAAGGGGGGGGGGGGCAAGCAATTTTGGCACACATTCATGGGGCACCTTTTAAATAAAACGCTCTAAAATGGCTTAGGAAAACAGTATGGAAAACGCTTTAATATATGCAAGTTTTCAAGCTCGCTGCACTCGCAACATATTGGGATCCAAAATATTTTCATGTGTAAAGGGGGGGGCAAAGATTTTTGGTGGGCCGTGGGGGGTGCAAGCGATTTTTTGGCAGGCAGAGGGGGGGGCAAGTGATTTTGGTGGGCTGTTCGGAAAGTTTAACCGGGGGGACTCATAATTATTGTACAGCCCCTTAATTTGCCCTCCCCAAACTACTGACATGGCTGCGGGCTTGCGGTACCATTTAGTAAACTATAATCAAATTCAGTAAACCTTTGACGAGCGCGTATTTTAAGTATACATCATGTATTTACTGCGTTGGACGCATTTGTCTCTGATTGGCTGCTGAGGCAATCTGCTGTTGCCAAGTGGAAATTTATGAATGAACTGTGCGCCGTACGGTAGTCGCGCTCGTCAAAGGTTTACTGCATTTGATTATACACATAGAGCAACGAATACCTACCTTTCAACTGAGATGTGACAAAATTATCTCGGCAAGTAGTTCATGTCATGCTTCGTACACAGCTTACCCGGTCTACATGTGTTCTGCTATTTCTTCCATGGATATAGTCTTCTAAGTTAAAATTCTCAACAAAAAATCTGCTGATTCACTGACCTTAAATTTTGATGGAATAAAGCAACAAGCAAAAACTTGATGTAGGCCAACTGTGACTGATGTGGGATGATAACAGACCAAAGTCACCTCTGCTCTATATTGTAACTAAGTTTATTATTAATTAATATCAATTTATCATGATTGGATTTCAACCATTCAAACAGTACAAATAAAATATCATATTACATAGGGTTAAATATTTCATCATGTTATAAGGTTTCATTTCAATTTTATTCAAATGTCCGTGATATCGAGCCATTTATCGAGGTATAAAAAATCTGAAATGAAAAAACAAATGAAAAGGATATGTTTAAAATTACATACCATATTGTGTGTATTCACTATTAAACACTCCATCTCTAATAAACATCCCTCTCCAATTTTTAATGAAAAATTCCCCAAAATGCAAAGATTTCCATGCCATATGCATGTATCATGAAATACAGTTTGAATTGAAGTTATTGTCTTCTTCATTATTTATATAATTGCTATAGTAAATATTGATAAAACAAATTCATATTTATATAATTTTAAATGTCATGTACCTTGCTGAATTTGAGTAAATGTTGCTGTTAAAATACAAGTACATGTATGCCATGATATCTTTGCTGCAAGAAATTGTTATTAAAAATAATACTCTGATTTACGTAGGTGGTTTTTGCAACATTGAAAGATTTGTCAGTGAAAAGGATTGGGAGCTGATGGCGTACCGCTTAACAGGGGGTCTTACAGAGCAGTGAAACGGTTTAAATCAATTGTCTTACTTAACTTTCTGGTTGAAAATCAACTGGTTAAAACTAGAAATGTGAGGAATTAGCAATTTTCATAATAAAATTTGTATACTGAAAATGACATTTTTTAGTGGTAGATACATGTACTAACTAGTATTAAGCATGTTAAGAGGCTATTGTCTGCTATAATGAGCAATGATGCAGGGCACTAATTTCCATAACAATTGAACAGACCAGACCAGCTCATTTCAGTGTGATTAAATCCATTTCAGAGGCGTTTCAGTCCATTTTTTCACTGTGTGGTTGGACAATGCTGTGTGGTTGGACAATGGTTATTTGCATGGGTTACATGTACTCCTTCATTTGATGTTAAAAGGTATCCTCTTTTTTTTCCCACAAGGCCCAGGGGGAACTATTTCAGTGGTTAGTGTGATTTTCAGTGTAAAAATTTCAATACATTTTGTTTCACTTTTCTTTGGACAGGTAAAACACTGACAGCAATCATGACGTTTTCAATCGAGTCATTTGATTGGTTCTGCGGTGTGAACTCCACCCATTCCTTGGACAACTTTGATTGGACAGTAAACGGCACTCTTGAAAACGACTGCTTTACGAACCTCATTTACACCGTTCCGCATATCATCTTCACCTTTCTCGCATCACTGGTATTGGTTGTCTACGGATGTTGCACTCGTCTTCGGAAGATTAAACACACTTACCTGTTGCGGTATCCTGGTCATACGCTCTTTTGGCTAACATACGTTCTCCTCTTGTTGCTCCTCATTTGTTCGGTTGGCGAAGGAATCTTAACCGATATTGACGTTCATGTGGATTATCCAACGCAGCCGCAGTTATACATCCCAGCATGCACGGCGGTGATAGCTGGGTTGCTTGCATTGATTTATTATAATCAGATGGAATTGTGGGATGTTTCCAGTATGATATGGCTCCTCTTCCTGTATTGGGTGACTGCATTAGCTGTGGAGATTGTACGCTTTCTTAATATGTATTTAGATGACGAGATTGGTCTTGAAATCTTGCGATTTGATGTGAATATAGCTGCTATTGTTTTGTATAGTGTGTTTATACTACTGGCTCTACATGTAATACGTATTAAGGTAAGGATATTACATGCTTAACCCTAAAACTAAACTGTAACTAGAGTCCACACTAATCCCAACCATACCCCTTTATTGTAACACAACAATGGGGGAATGAGCCCTGGAGAATTGTTAAATTGGGGAAAGGAATTTTGGGCCAGCCGAGAGGAGAGGGGGGCCCAAGCAATTTTGGGCAAGTGAAGAGGGGGGCAAGTGAATTTTGGCAAGTCAAGAGGGGGGCAAGTGATTTTTGGCACACATTCATAGGGCGCCTCTTAAATAAAACACTTTGAAAAGGCTTTCAGTTCGACTAGATAAGTTGACCTAAGCAAGTAAGCAAGCAAAAAGGCTTAGGGGGGAAATATTTTTGGCAGGCCGGGGGTGGGAAGCAATTTTTGGCACACCGTTTGGAAATTTTACCACCGGAGGACCCGAAAATAGGGTTGCAAATGTTTGTATTACTGTTATTGCCACATATTGCTGAATAGCATCCAAACATAAGCTCTCCGGACCAACATCTCATGGAATTAGAACTGTTTGCAGAGTTATCAATTTTTTACAGTAAAAAAGGTTTTTGCTTTGGTCACTGGGTAAATCCCATAAAGCACCTCTTCATGCAATTTAGCAATCATGGTGGCCAGCACTGATGCAAGTTTTAAACTTACTCGCATCAATATGGCATGGAAATATTTGCATTTCTGTCACTTTTTCATTGAAAAATCGCAGGAAGGTGTTTATTAGAGGGTGATTACTACAAACAATACAGTATTCATTGACAAATGTTGATCTGTGGACTGGCTTTGGTTTCCTGTAAAGTGTGCTGAGGCTTGTGGATCAACGTCTAGACGTTGTGCCTGTGCGTAGCGCACTATAAATCACTGCGCCTTTTTTCCCCTATTGCAGGTATGCGGCTGTTGTACCACAGAAAAAGCCTTCCCAGAGGACCTCAAGAAAGACAACATGCACTTTAAGCAAGATTATGCAAACTTTCTCTCATACGTCAGCTACTGGTGGCTGAATTTTATATTCTATGTCGGTTATAGGCGCCCTCTAGAGATCAAGGATTTGGGCGTGCTAACAGAGGAGCAAAGTGCCAATTACCAACGAAAGGTATTTTCGGATAATATGGAGTATGAACAGGTGAGTCAGGGGTAATTGTATCTGGAATGTGGGGCATTTTGCGTTTTGGCAAATAAATAAAAAATAATTGGATCGCATTTATCATGTTTATTAATGAGGTTATGAATGTAATCTAAGTGCTGAGAGGAGCTACAATTTTGTAGAATCATTGTTGAATCAAAATGATTTTGATTTATCCCAGTGGCTGCCTGTCCAAGGTGATGAAGCGCATGCTACATGTAAATCACAAACGTTTACTTTTCATTTAGTAACATTATGAGGATAGATAATTTGGATTCACAGTCTGGGAAATGGTTAATTACATTTTGAAATACATGTTCATGTAGGATAGTATTTACCTACCAAAGTATAAAAATGGGGGATGGTATGAGTGATAAGCATTTAAATGAAAAGCATCAGTATTTTCAATATTTTGTTTTCAATCTGACCTTTTAAACTGACCAAACTGGGGGTGTAGATTTCAAAAGCAGTCACCCAGTCAGGTAACTCCATTTGAAATTCACACTCCCTGTGTGGAAGATTAAGATCATGTCTTACATAGAGGGTGTGTATGGATCTACAATGTCTCTGGTTTATGACATATTTGGCTAAAACTTGAAATCCATACACCCTGGACATGACCTTAATCTCCCACACTGGGGTGAAGGTTTCAAAAGGAGTCGCCCAGTCAGGAAACTCCATTTGAAATTCACACTCCCTGTGTGGAAGATTAAGATCATGTCTTACATAAGGGGTGTATGGATCTACAATGTATGTATGAAACCTTCAAAATCGTGAGTTAAAAAACAAGCAAAGAAGTTCTAAATTGGCAAAGCACAAAATATTACACACACAAACATTACCACTTTTAAAGGGGGGTAACCCTATTGGTTTTGGATATGGATTGTCTTTAAAATTACATAATAATATCAAATATTGCCCCTTTATGCTACTTTGTGAGAAAACGAGAGCATTTTCAGCGTAAATGTGAATAAATAGCCAAATTTGCAATCCAATACCTTGGTATACGTGAATTGCATTATGGGCATCAAGCAACAACAACAATTCCCGTTCAGATGACGACAATGCTGTACAATGCCCGGCCCGTATTGAGCGGAAAATATTTGTTTTTTTCGTTCCATTTCAGAAAAAAAGGAAACAAAATATATTTCTCTTTTCATTATGTACATTTCAAATGAATATAAAAAAGTTTGGGTTAAAAATGGAGAGGAAAAAAAGCTTCAGATACCGGATTTTGAACCGGGTACCTTTCGGGTAAAACACAACGCGCTAGTCGATTGAGCTAAATCGCCCACCTCGTCCATCTTGGAAATGTATAATTATATACGGCGTACCGTCTCCTCAGCAGTTAGTGCGGTTCGCTTTTTTCACAGAATGTGTATGACGCGAAACCATCAGGAGACTGATGATTCGCAATAATTCCGTTCCCACAATTCCGACGAAGTTTTAGTATTTACAAACTGGTATACCTGTAAAAACCGCTGTGATTCATGATTTCTCCGGAAATACATCGACTTGGAGCGTCAAATTTCAGGATAGTAATGAGAAAAATAGTATCTATCATGTGATACCAAAACCTCATCAACAATGAAAAATATCGGGGGGATGATGCTGTCGATCGGGTCACGGACCTTTAAAAGTACAATGTACAAGTCAAGTTTAAAATAAAGTTTTTATGATAACAACAGCTGTCACATCTTCTAAATAGCATGTTCATGATGTAGTTGCCTCTAGTCAAAGCAGGCAGGACATCAGAGGATGAAAATCTTCAGGAAAAATATTCTAAGGGTAGACAAACATTTAATAGACAGGTGCAATGTCAGATAACAACATTGTACATAAATCAAGAAATATTGATATTTTCCAATATTTTTTCCACCTGAATTACCAACCCTATTCAAAAGTTTTGTATTTCTGTATGGATTTGATCCATATACAGTGTCTTAGCTAGAAATTCAGGTTTGCCTGTCATTTGAATAAAATTGCCCTTCCTAATTGGACCTTTGAAACATTTACCAGACTTCAAAGAGTTCAAATGTGTTGCTATGGCTGTGTTTTGCAAATCTGTCAAAGGCATTAACTTTGCCTGTCCCAGGAGTGAACTTCTGTCTAAAATGACGGGCATAAAACCCTGTCTATACATGTATAAGTACAGTACACAGAATTCTAATTTCTGTTATGTATTATTTATTATTTATTATCTTTACCCAGGGTACATGTATGCCCTAATCAGCTTAAAGCTGTTCTAACTGGGGCCCTGCAATATACAAAGTTACAACAATATTAAAAGACACTCATATAAAATATAGTAATTATACATGAAAACACAAAAGATATACAAACAATTATGGCACGTAATTTCATATAATTATAGGTATATACAACTTTTAAAAAACATCAAATCATGTGAATATGCAATCTACTTCAGATGGCTACATTTATACATTATCTTAAACGACTGAACATTGACAGCATTTCTAATAGGCGGATCAATATTATTCCACAACTTAAAAGACTCAATGTCAGTTCCTTGAACAATGGGTGGAAGAGCTAGCAAACCAGCTGCAGCTTGCCTCGTAACACGATCGTGATTGTCACACACATAATTGAACATATTATTTAAATACTTTGGAGCAATACCATTAAGACATTTATAAACCATTAGAGCTTTAAAATAATCATTACGATCTGATAGCCGTAACCACCTTGGCTCTTGAAACATATAATCAGACGGAGTGTAGTAGTTAACACCTAAGATCACTCGTGCACATCGCTTTTGTATTACATCGAGTTTATGACAATCTCCTTTAAAACGACCATACCATGCTAAGCTACAATAATTAAAGTGAGGTTGAACCATACTTTTATAAAGAACATTTAAAGTATGAATATTAAGAAATGGTTTAACACGACGTAACAAAGCAAGTTTTCAAAAAAACATTTCGAACATGAACTGAAGTTTTTATTTTGTGAAAAAGTCACTGACAATAGTAGTATACCATTACCTCCAAACAATCTTCCCTGGACGAAACTTATGCATGAAAGTAAAAAAAAGAAGAATGTTAAGTAAATTGTTTAAATTTTCTGTTAACCTTTTGACCCCTTGACAGGAGCGGAGTGCAAAGGCAGGCAAACCATTGAGTCTATATCGGGTCATGTTTAAATCATACCGCACCAGCATACTCTTAGGAGGACTCCTCAAGCTGTGTGTGGACACAATATCATTTGTCATTCCTGTCATCCTAGCGCAGGCTTTACTCTATGTGACTGAAATGAATTATGGGAACCCAGAAGATGTTCAGGTAAGCTTACATCGGCACTGTGGTCAGTTGTCTATCACCTCTGCAATAGATATGTGCAAGAACTGGGAAAGTTTTAAATATGCAGACCATATATACAATATGATCAGCTTGTAAGGTGAGAATTATTTGGTTTTTTGTTACTGTGCGAGTCATTAAAGTTCCAACTTCCATCCACACAAGTTCACAATAGAGTGCATAAGGCGCACAATATGCAAAGTGCAGTTTACATATATGCGCCCAGCTGCGTATTTTTATATGCCATTCTATATCAATCAACAATGTTATGAGTCCCACGTATTAAAAGATGGAAAGGGCAGCCACTGTATTTTTGAGATGGTCACTGGAAGTGTAGGCACTTGACTACTGCCATCACTGGACTAGCCCAAGGACTCAAATAAAAGTGATACCTCCTGGCATTCTTCTTCCATCCTCCATCGTCTTTCATCCACATCAGTACTTTCACTGTGGACCACAATGGCCTCATCCCAATGGCATTGTTCAATAACCTCAATTAAAAAATCATAGTGCAAAATTTGACCTCAAGTTGCAGAGAATGAGTTTTTGTACCCACATTTTCAAAGGTCATTCAATGAATGTGCAAATGTATTGGGGTTAAAGAACTGCACACTGATGGATGAGCTTGTTGTGGATCCTAGTGTTTATATTTTGTATTACAAAATGTGTAAAGTAGCAATTAACTTTCCACTTTTTGGACATTTCAGACCACTGGCCAATATGTAACAGGAGAAATTTTTTTCAAGAATGGATTTGTGTTGGTGGCGCTTCTGTTCATTACGTCTTTCTTGAAGGCGGTTTTCAACCAATCCTTCAACTATGTAATGTTTTTAGCGGGAGCACACTTAAAGGCAGCAATTCAGGTAAGAGTGGCAAAGTTTAACTGGTCAAATAAGTGTAGACTGTGTAGATGAGTACAATATACTGTGTGTAAATTAGTGCCAAATGTTCACTGGGCAGCTATTGCACTTACCCACTTCTGACACTGAGCAGTCAAGTTTTTCTTGTTGTTAACAGTTAGTACAATCCAACCTCCCTTGACCAGATAACAACAACAATAAAACCACATTTAGCATCTTACACAACACCTCAAGGTACTTGACAGAGAATACACTAGTTAGAAAAGTTTTCCTGTAAAAGAGACACACCACTTTGCATTCGGAATAAGATGAATGACCTTCATATACAATATGAGTATTTTTGGTAGGTTAAGTATGTGAAATGTATGTTTTGCGTCCAGAGACCCCGCACAACCATCACAGGTAAAATGAGGTTGTCTCACGCTAGTTTGGGATAGTGTGGATTCAAATTATTTTGAATGCTTCTTGTAACCCTGAATGGGTCGAGAGCTCAAAATTGCATTCAATCTACCAGACTTCATCATTTTTGTATTTTCTTTGTCTATATTGCTGATTAAGTTTATTTTGTTCATCAATATCATGTAGGCTGCCGTGTATAACAAAACTCTACGTTTGTCCGGTTGGAGTATGTCTGGTGGGTCAATGAACATGGGACAGATCACCAATCATATGTCAGTGGATGCTCAAAGTCTCATGGCAGCTATGAACTGGTTCCATTTCACATGGTCTACGCCATATTTGGTAAGGATGAAACATGTATTTTTAGGTCAAGGGTCACATTGATCCCTGTGACTTGCCAATATACAATTTTTTCACCCTGATGTGACAGTGATGTTAACGCGTTGAAGCACCTGTTTCGCGCACACATCTATGCGGCGTCTGTAAGCGTGTGTGTGTGTACACCAGCAATTTAAGTGCGCCTAATGAAATAGGCGCTGACGTCACTGCCACATCAGGGTGAAAAATGGTATATATAAGTGGTCTGGAAAGCAGGCAAAACTTTTTAGATATGGTACATTCAACTTAGAGAATAAACGATAGAAATTTTTATTTTGACTATCCTCTACTGTGTGATAGACGACAGGCAGGTCCAATATTTTGAGTGGTGGATGCCGGCGCTTTGAAAGCATTTTGCAAGCTTTCAAATGATACCTCATTTGCTAAAATTGATCAAGGCATTCATATTTTAGTGAAAAAACATCCCAAATTCCTTATTATTTTCCCTATTTTTTCTGTCTATTTTAATCTATATCTTGGAAAGCACTTCGCCGCGATGTCCCCCTTCTAATGTGCGACATCGCAGTTACAGGGATCCAAGTGTTCCTTACAGACTAGGAATATACTCACCTGGTATGGCCTAAATACAAATTTGCATCCTCTCCCGGGATGCAGAACCTCCATTAAGTACCTAATATGATCCTTAAAGAAGGTGACCAAAAAACCTCCTAATTCCACAAAATTAACGGGAAATTAACCCTCAAACGAGCTGAACATGACACTTAAACAAATAGGAGGCCCTGCCTAGCATTAGATTTAAAATTAAATGCTATAAACCCCGTTTTATGAAAGCCTACGCCAGGAGAAAAAATATACTGGCCTTATCTGTAGGTCTCCATTAGAGAGAAGAGGAAGTAGGCTGGGCACGGAGGTGCATTGTGGGGCCTCTGGCATGCCGGGGGTGCCCTTCTTATTTATGATAGGGATCATATTAGGTACTTAATGGAGGTTCTGCATCCCGGGAGAGGATGCAAATTTGTATTTAGGCCATACCAGGTGAGTATATTCCCTAGTCTTAAAAGAACAAGAAAGCACTCACAATGTGAGGATTTGTGTTATTTAATCTGGAATTTTTTGTCAAGCCAGTTTTGGTGCTTTTTAGCCCATATTCACACACTTTTTCCAGATGTGTTCCCAGATTTTTTCGTCAGGCCTACTTACATCCCTGCATATATAATTGCTTTCAATATAATTTTTGTTCATTCTCTATTGTTTTTCAGATTATAGGCTATCTGTATGTTTTGTACACAGAGATGGGAGTGGCAGCACTCATTGGGGCTGTGGTATTCTTTCTTGCAATACCAATTCAAGCATTAATTGCAAAAAAACAATCACAATTCCAGAAAAGAATAATGGTAAGAGGAATAAACTGAAAGACACTGTCCTGATTTCTCCTGACACTGTCCTTGGTACTCCTGACAGTGTCCCCAGTACTCCTAAGAAAGAGCTACTGTGGCTCAAGAGCCACAAATATCAAATGTTGGCTTCTGACATTGACCTTGGTACTGTTGACAGTATCCCCGGTACTCCTGACAGTGTCTCCTGTACTCCAGACAGTGTCACATGTACTTCAGACAGTGTCCCTGTCACTCCTGACATTGTTCACAATATGCATGACAGTGTCCCAGTACTCATGACACTGTCCTCATTTCTCCTGACACTGTCCTTGGTACGCCTGACAGTGTCCCCTATACTCCTAACAGTGTCCTCGGTTCTCCAGAGGCTGTCCTTGGTACTTCTGACAGTGCCCCCAGTACTCCTGACACTGTCCTCATTTCTCCTGACACTGTCCTTGGTACTTCTGACAGTGTCCCCAGTACTCCTGACACTGTCCTCGGTTCTCCTGAAAGTGTTCCTGATACTCTTGATAGTTACTGTCTCCGGTACTCCTGACACTGTCCTGCCCTAGGATAGAGAAATTAAAATAATGAAATAAAATATAAGTAGTGAACTTGCTTAAAGAACATGAACTTGGGGTGGTAGTGGCACAAAAAAAGCCCATTGTCCAGTCAATGGATTCAAATTTGATTGAAAATGTCTATTCAAAATTAGTTTGTCAATCAGGAACAAATAAGGTTCCAGTTTGTATAATAAGTTGTGAGCAACGTCACAAGTGGTCACTAACCCAAATATAATGCTAACCCTAAAATCTGAACCTAATTTAACCTTTTGGGGTGCTGGCAGTCATTCCTAAGTATTACTGAAGTGTGTGGAATTTGGAATTTAAACTTTAAAATGTTTAATTTCCCCTTTTTTTCAGGCTACTTCCGATACCCGCCTCAAGCAGACCAATGAGATGTTAGGCGGGATCAAGCTCATCAAACTCTATGGTTGGGAGGATATATTTGGTAACGACATCAAAGAGGCAAGGAATAGAGAAATTATTACCAAGATGAAACAAGCTGGCTTCAGGTGTTGTCTATGTAAGTGCATTGTATCTCCTTCAGATTTCTCCATACAAGAAGACAATTTGAAATTTGATGGAATTACTTAATTAACAATATGAGTGGCACATACTTTCTCGAA
This sequence comes from Amphiura filiformis, assembly GCF_039555335.1. Taxonomy (NCBI): domain Eukaryota; kingdom Metazoa; phylum Echinodermata; class Ophiuroidea; order Amphilepidida; family Amphiuridae; genus Amphiura; species Amphiura filiformis. The sequence continues at coordinate 60,755,358 of NC_092635.1, read as the reverse complement.
AAGGAATGGGTCAATTTTGGATTCATGCATTGTGATGGAAATAATAAACGTGGAAGTGCATTGATATAAGTCAAAAATATTATACAAAATGTAAAAATGTAAAAGGTATGTATAACCCTGGTTGTTATACACATGTGGACCAATTTATAGCGTCACACATCATTGTGTTCAGTCACAATGATTAATTGTGTATGAAAGGAGGCTGTTTTAAAAGTTGCACCCGAGTCCATAGCAGTCAGGTTTTCTTTTAACAAACACATGAATAGACCTGGCCTACCGTATTGTTTGAGGGTTTGAGAGTTCACTCCTATGGACTCAGATGCAACTTTTAACGTTGTTTAAAACAGTCTCTTTTTTTACATAATGAAACATTGTAACTGAACACAATGACATGTGATGCTATAATTTGATCTATATGTGTAAAAGGAATAAGGCTACCCATGCCTTTTTTTTATGTTTGCATTTCGTCAAACATTTTTCGTTTAGAGGTTAATGACTGCGCATCAGTTGTTTTGAGGGTATTGTGAAATATCTAAACATTGTGCTTTGGAACCGATGAATATCCCGAGGGGCACAGCCCCGAGGGATATACCGAGGTCCAAAGCACAATGTTTAGATATTTCACAATACCCTCAAAATAACTGATGCAAAGTCATTAACCTCATTCATAACCGTCACTTTTCACTTTTTTAAATTCAATTTACGTCACATTTTCTTCTTTTAATTTGAAAACAGAACACAATTTTAACTTTATCAGTCGTTTTCCCTGTAAAAAATCAAATAGCCCATTAATGAAATACTGCTAGCGACCAATCACACTAGCACGCAATCATGCGATGTCCAAATACGGTGGCCAGCGTTCGCACGCGTAACATGTCACGTAACACGGTCATTGTAGAGCGTACTTTTAGCTACGTCACGAGATGCGATCATTATACTTTTTCAATGACCTGCATTTGCATCCGCGTATTTAAAAGTTATTATCTGTGATTGGATCGCACTTGCTGCGTATATTAATGAGGTTATGAATTTATTTAAAAAAAGTATTTTGGGGGAACTTAAGTTGTGGACCCTATATTAGTTTACATGTGTATCATGGGATTGTATCTGTTTGCTGATAACTGGAGCCTTGATGTTAATTGGGATCAGCTCCGATGTAAGCACCTGAAAAGCTCAGTTGGCTAGATCACTGCATATGTAACACAGTGTTGCTGGTTCAAATCCTGCTTCGGACCATTGTCATGTCATGAGTTTTATTTTCATTGCAGATGTACTCGGAGGTGTCATACCTATTTTGGTCACATTAGTGGTAAGTGTGCTGCTGGGTTTGAGACTATTCTAACTTTAGGCACTCTTTGTGTTGGATATGCCCAGATGGCAGTACTAACTGTTTTGACACTTTTTTGAAACTATAGAAACTAGTGCTGTTTTCTAGATGATTTTGTGATGTTGACATGTTAGGATAATGAGATCCGGATATCTACATGTTAATATTCAATAATATTTCCTTTTCAAGTTAACACATCGCTCATTTAATATAACTGAAATAATCTCATTTGTTTCTACAGTCAACAAAATTAATGTTGGCACACTCTGGCATACTAAATGTAAATCGCCACCCCTCTCCCCCAGTTCAATATTGATGAAAGCACTTTTTCCATTGGGCTCTCCAGTCTCCCCAACATTGATTGAGGGGGAATGGGGGAGGGAAGGGAAAGGAGAAGGTTTGTACTTCTCATCAAACATAGTTATACTAATTTCACTGAATTATCAGGGCAGCAATGAAGAGTTGCAACATATTGTCAAGGTGTACCAACTAGTAATTTCGTTGATTGTAGATATTCATCAGGAAAAGTTAATCCACATGAAAACCTGTATAGAAGAAATTTGGATATTAAGTGTGATTAATTGTTTGTGTTTTATCAATTATTGTTGTGAAATGTTTTACTAGTTTTATAAATTTGTGATTCTAAGCTTACTTACATATATTCACTCGGTCGGACATCCGGGAACATTGTCCCCTTCGTCCCCTTTGCACAAGCGCGTGCATAGCAACCAGCTCGAGAAAGGAGAACTGCAGAGGATTTACAAGGCTATTTCCTCTTTGTGATGTCAGCCCGACCAAGAGAATAGACCTATGGCAATACACAAAGGGAAGATATTTTGCTTTGTTATTTCCATGGTAGCTGCTTAGGACAAGAAAAGTGTAACATTAAATGTGGCATGAAAATTGCTACTTTTACAGTCCTCTTCCATGATAAAACTATTTGATTTAAGAATTAACTCTGTGTAAGGTTAATAGGTACTCAGGGGTCCCAGGTTCAAATCCTGGTAATGGATGCCTTTGTATACTCCAGCAATATAATTTGCAATCATATATCTCTATTTGTTTACTCTATTATTCCCACAGGCTTACAGCACATACCCAGTCCTGACTGGCAAAGCATTGACCCCTGATATAACATTTGCAGCCCTGAACATCTTCAACCAGCTGTCATTTCCATTGACGGTGTTACCTCAGGTCATCACATTCCAAATCAATGGTTATATCAGTATCAAACGTCTGCGCGCATTCTTTGCTGCTCCAGAGATTGAGGAAAGAGAGGATGGACGTCAGAAGCCAGAATGGGGTGGTAGTGGCACGAAAAAAGCCCATGGTCCAGTCAATGTAGATATTAATGGTAGCCTGGTTAGTATTATTTAGGGGTGATTTACAAAAGAGTTGGAATTATTATTAATCATGGCTTATTAAAACATAGTTGCAGCTAAAAGCTGATTTAATATGCAATTTACAATAATAATAAAAATATAACAAACTGTATGGCACATATAATATCAGAAAGTACATAAAGCACAAAAATGTTATGTTCCTCTACAGTGAGGATGGCTCGATCTATTTACGCTTGTCAAGCCCTAGTCATTATGGGATGACTTGCACGAAGGAGGTAGGGTTGAGTGCCTGCTTATAGGTTGAGTTCCCAGTCTGCCTAATCATGAAGCTTCCGTGGCCAAGTGGTTAATGCGCTGGTCTCGTAAACCAGAGGTACTGGGATCAATTCCCGGGCGGGATCACTTTTCCTATTTCCTCCTCTAATCATGGCTCGACGGCGAATCTAATAAAATTTCATCATAGACAGAGATCATGGTGATCCAAATCTATTTCCTTAAAGGGCACATAGCTAGTACTGGTTGTATGAATGTATATGGACTGGACCACCCATTGTTAACTCATAATGTATTAGTACTTTATTCCATGATTTGTATGCTTTATTCCAGGTATCGGATGTATTGATCAAACAGCCCAAACACAGGATGCCAAAGAGCTCTGACAGAGCCAGACTACTAGACCATGAAGATCCTGATGATACCAATGCATATGGAACATTCTCTAGTACTCCCAAAGACAGACCCATCAGTCCTGCACTAGCCAGCGACACGGCCGTCAAAGTAAGTGCAAAGTGGATGCTTATTGTTATTTGTATTGGTCGATTTATTACTGGTGGTGTACCAACCAGTGAGCAGAAGGGTGAGTTTTGCCCCGGCTCAAATTATCGGGACAAAATGGACCACAATTTGTTCATCTTCCTTTTGGTCATTTAAAACCCAAGTTAACCCCATTTGGCACTAAAATTGCAGCATGCATTTGTCCCAGAAAGCATTTGTCCCAGAAAGAAAATTCTGGAAGGAGGGTAAGCGGGACCACTTTGCAGTTTTTAAAATTATTGTTTTGACACCCAGCTGTGTATATATCACCTGTTATATACCTCATATATAGATTCCTGTCATCTGATTGGTTAAAAGTGCAGTCATTGGATTAGCTATGCCCTCCTTTTTAAGAATTACGTAAAAACTGAACTATTCCCTGGGCAATAGTCTTTTAAAAGACTATTCCCGGGCATAGTCATTGTCACATCTTCGATGTAAGGTCCCCGATCAAACTCTCTGCGCGATGGCGTGTTCAGCATTACGCACACCGCGCCAACGCGCTGCCTGCCACGGTGATGTGATGGTTCATAACGAAAAACTTTATTTGTAAATTTTACCATGGCCTATGAACAATAAAATCTAGGCCTTTTAACCAATCAGATAACAAAAATCTATATTAATGAGGTATATAAAACAAATATTGACTGTTTTATTCGGGTCATGGTTAACATTATAGGCCCGCGGTGATCTCAAACCATGCTATGTGCGCCTCGGGTCATAGCATGGTTTTGAGATCACCTTGGGCCTATAATTTTAACCATGCCCCTCATAGCAGTCAATATTTGTATAATATAACACAGATACCATTATTTAAGTGGAACAACAAATAGAAAAAAGGCCAAGTTTTTCAACTTAAAAATGAAGATATTTACCATGTTATATCAGGCGATAGATACACTGGGTCTCAAAATACAATAATTTTTACATTGTCATTCTTAAAAAGATCACACAACACAAATTATGGTTTTACGAACACTTTTGTGATTATTTGGATCAAGTTCACTCCTGTGCATGACATTGGCAAGTCCTTATTCACACACACGTACCTCATAGTAAACTTTTAAAGCACCCTCTTAGTTAATTTTAAAGTATATGCTTGAATTGATTATTTCTTTCCTTTGATTCTTATCTTTCATATTTACTTTTTACCAGGTCGTAAGCCCTGACCAGGTATGTTTTAAGTGCTCACATTCATAAAACAAATTACGAACAATTTTTAGTGTTACCCTCATGACAGCACTAAAGGCTAAAGATAAATAATATTTCATTCCCAGACATGCCAACTAGTACAGGTTGCCATATTTTGTACGGAAATGACGGCAATATACAGGCGTATGGATTTCTTTTACAAAATATGGTTCTTGCACCTGCTGCTGCAATTAAAATATACAAAAATAAAGCGACTGCAATAATAGACTAATCATTGACCTCACTTAGTTGACCCTTGAATAGACGACAACTGCACGGTAATGTAGCTGTCATTTGATTGGTGGCTATCTGTGAACAATGTATAAATTTGGCCTTGCCATCCAATCGGCACACTAGTCTTAAAAGCGTTCGACAGCTTCGTTGTTAGCGCTACCAGTATTTATGCTTGCTATGAAGCATGATTTAAATGTGTGGTGTGGTTGATTGTCCATTTGTGTGTGCACGTGTGACATAAAAAATATAAATAATGGCAGCCAAAGATGGGAAGAAACCTGGAAGAAAACAGTGTTTTAAGCATGAATATGCTGCGAAATGGAGTTTTATTGTGAAGAACAGAAAAGACATTTACAGCGCAAGATGAACAATGTGTGATTTGTAGAAAAGGTATACGTACAAATTAACAAAAATACACTTTGGGGTGCAAAATACATCTTTTTGGTTGTCTGAGTACGGAAAACTGGATTTCAAAGTTGGCATGTCTGAATTCCACCTCATTGATATAAATTCATAACCTCATTAATATACGCAGCAAGGGCCATCCAATCACTGATAATAACTTTTAAATATGCGGACGCAAATGCAGGTCATTGAAAAAGTATAATGACCGCGTCTCATGACGTAGCTAAAAGTACGCTCTACAATGACCACGTTACGTGACGTGTTACGCGTTCGAACAATTTATGCGGACCGCCGTATTTGGACATCGCATGATTGCGTGCTAGTGTGATTGGTCGCTACCAGTATTTCCTTAATGGGCTATTCGATTTTTTTACAGGGAAAATGACAGATAAAGTTAAAATTGTGTTCTGTTTTCAAATTAAAAGAAGAAAATTGAATTAAAAAACTGTAAAGTAACGGTTATGAATGAGATTAATGACTTTGCATCAGTTATTTTTCGGGTATTGTGAAATATCTAAACATTGTGCTTTGGACCTCGGAATATCCCTCGGGGCTGTGCCCCTCAGGATATTCCTCGGTTCCAAAACACAATGTTTAGATATTTCACAATACCAAAAACAACTGATGCTTGAGTCATACCTCTAAATATTTCATTGTATTTATTCTGTGAGTGTGAAGTTAGCTGTTCATTAAACTTATGAATAAGTATCTGATATAACACATTTCTGTTGTCATGCAGGTATTCAATATGAAATTCACTGTCATTTTACAACAAATCCTTTTCAACACATTTTTTCTCTATTAAACCCCTCTGCTTGGAGTAGGAATACTGATATAATGCTCCTGCAGCACAAAAAGCAATACCCAGAAACACCCTTCTTTTGCCAAAAGACAAGAAGAATAATACTGCCATCAACATCAACAAATCACTAATCAGCCTCATATCCAGAATGCAGACATTCACCAAATGAAAGCTTACTCATTTCAGCAACAAATGGATGGTTAAACCTGCCCTCCATAATAAATGCAAGTGACTTTGGTGTATATGCATGGTCACTTGTGTGTTTAAACAATTAGTTATATGCAAATGACCATGCATATACTACAAAGTCACTTGCATTTTATTATGGAGGGCAGAATTAACCATCATTTGTTGCTGAAATTAGTAACACTAGGCGGTTACCCGTATTTGGCGGTTCTCGGCTGTCGCGATTACCTGGCTGATGGTGACTGTACTCACCAAGTGTTATGCCCATAGGACAGTTTTTACTAATTTGACCTCAGATGACCCCTTGTGACCTTGAAATGACCTTCCAAAATTTGGCTCTAAATGTTGACTGTACCCACCACGTTTCATGCCCATACGACAGTTTTTAGTAAGTTGACCTTAGATGACCCCAAAATGACCGTCCAAAAATTTGATTCTAAAAGTTGACTGTACCCACCAAGTTTCATGCGCATATGACATTTTTTACTAATTTGACCTCAGATGACCCCTGGGTGACCCTGGATGACACCAAAATGACCGTCCAAAAATTTGACTCTAAAAGTTGACTGTACCCACCAAGTTTCATGCCCATACGATAGTTTTTACTCATTTGACCTCAGATGACCCCTGGATGACCTCGGGTGATCTTGGCCCACTAACTGAAACAAACTTGTTCTGTCTGAGGTCCAGATGCACCCATCCACCAAGTTTGAGGAACGTGCGACCCCTAGTCTCCAAGAAAATAGGCGGAAAACAGTTTTTACTAATTTGACCTCAGATGACCCCTAGGTGACCTTGACCCACTAATCAATACAAACTTGTTCCGTCCTAGGTCAAGATGCACCTACCCACCAAGTTTCATGCCCATATGACAGTTTTTACTAATTTGACCTCTGGTGACCTTGACCCACTAACCAATACAAACTTGTTCTGTCCCGGGTCAAGACGCACCCACCCGTCAAGTTTGAACAACGTGCGACCCCCAGTCTCCGAGAAAAACAGTTGTTACTAATTTGACCCCTGGATGACCTTGGGTGACCTTGACCCACCAACCAATATAAACTTGTTCTTCCTCATACCAAGCTGCACCCACCCACCAAGTTTGAGGAACGCGCGACCCCAGTCTCCGAGAAAAGAGGCGGACAGACACACAAACACACAAACAAACAGACAGATTCTGGTGAATTATAGTAGGATGGGATTTTGGAAATAGACAGTTCTGGCTCTAAGCCTTCGAAAAATATACTCTCATTATGGTTTTAAAATGCCTGATTGGTATTGCACCTGATATCTTTGCTCAGTTTTCTTTTACTCATTCTGTTCACAACCACAATACTAGAGGGCATTACTCAAATACTCTTGCTATTCCAAAGTATGAAACTAATTCTGTCTGAGCATCTAATCTTTGGAACATCTTAGATGCTCACATCCATTCAAACCATAAGTCTTTGTCAATTGGTCAGTCTAAATCTTAATGTTCTCATCAAGTCATGTAATTTAATCAATTTTCATTTTTATTTTTGCCTATTGTAGTCTCTGTACAAATGTTTAATTATATTGTAAATATTATTTTATTTTATTTTATCATACCTTGTGCATGTACTCTGTAACAGAACCCCCAGCACCAGTGTACACAAACTTACGCACATTGCACACACCATAACTATAATACTTTCAGAATGTACTGCAATCATTGCAACACGTATCGTGCCTGCTTTGTTTCTAAAAGTGCACTGAGCTGTAATTATTATTTCAATGCAATCCTCATTTGCACCACCAGCATGTTCAATTTTTAGCTGCTAAAAAAAAAGGTTTTACGTTTGCGTGGTCTTTAATTACTTTTCTTCAGATAAATACGCCTTTACGTACACAAATTTTTATTTAGCCAAAGGATCATGCTGCTTTCATTTGATGTCCTTGAATAATTTGTTGGATTTTGTTGTTATCAAGTTACAATGTGTCACTTTTCCCATTTTTTTATGCATCCAATTTAAATTTAAAATAGACAAACCTGTGTGTGCACAGGCTTGAGTACCCATTTCTCTTTCAAAGCGATTGGACCAGACTCCTCCATGTAATGTTGCTGCGGGTGATCGTTGCACCTTTACAGCGAGTCTGTCTGACAATGAATAAAGCCGCTATCCATTTGTACACCTGGGTAGGAGAGGCAAGGGATGAAGAGCATTGCCACATGCACACACTTTGATACCACAGGGATTCAAACCCACAACCTAGAGCTACCTTGCGATTATGAGTTTGAAGTCTAAAGACCGCTGCACCACTGTACAAGCAGACTACATAGCAGCTACTGAATTTTTATTTGAGAAGCATATTGATCCTAAAGTAAAGAGGCAGAATCTGTCTGTAGTGATCAAAGCAAATCTGCATATCACACTGATTAATCAAGCAGGCACAATTTAACAGTTATTTTATTACTCTATAAAGCAAAAAACAAATGTCTCAAAGCTTGTGAAGATTTTAACCCCATGAGAACTATCTGTTGATTGGAACCAAAGATGGGAAGAAAACAGGGTTTTAAGCATGAATATGCTGCGAAATGGAGTTTTATTGTGAAGGGTAGGAAAAACAATTTTGAACCAATCAAGGAGGGTGTTAATAAAACCATCTGCAAATGCAAGTTTGACCATAAATAGTTTAAAGCCTAGTTATAATTGGCAATTGAAATGAGCATTTCAAGTTATCAACCAATCAGAATTGCTGTTGGATGACTAGTAGTATCCAGGGGGTTAAAATCAAATGCAGAATGCGGTTCTGTTTTCGTCTTTTTTTCAACTCAAACTTAGTCAGAATAAGCTTGAGATGGTCTTATGATTCTCATGGCCTAAGATCCAAAATTGCGATATCTTTTGATTATAATTTGATGATTAAAAACGATCCTAAAACATTTCAAAAAGCCTGCAAACTTGGAGGGTTCATACTATTTAATATATATTTTTTTGCCGCCTTCATTTTCAGCTTACTGGAGCGTCTTTTACATGGGATATTGATTCACATCTACCAATTATTTCGGATATCGATTTGAAAATTCCAGCCGGTAAGTATTCTTTGATACTTTTATAATTTTGATCAAGTTCAGTAGTGATGTATGTTTGTATGTATCGCACACGTAATGTTAATCGCATGGAGCGTTCACGCATGCGTACAAGTGCTGTTTGTTGGCACGCTTGCGGTGCAATTGCTAAAAAGCATTGACGTCACAACTGAACTTGAAGCGAACCAATGTCTAGTAGAAAGAAAGAATAATAAAGTAGCCAATAAATGAATGTAAAAAATTATGAATTGGTGAACAAACCAAGAAAAAAGGTATAAATATCTGGCTTTGTAATTGTCTAAAATGTTTTAATAAACATTCAAACACATTTTTGACAAATGACTGCAAAACATTCTAACATAAATTTTGACATAAAGTAAAACAAGTTCGTAACACAAAATAATGTTTAAAAACATTATTTTTGCAGGGTAAGAGGCTTGAACATTTTAAACATTATTTTACAACATAAACATAACATGCATCTAGGCAGATACAGCAGAGAAAAATATCCACACTGTTATGGAGGGAAAGGGGATAGACTTTGTGTGAGAGGGAAGGGGGCAGATTTTGTTTAGGAGGGGAGATGCAGACTTTGTTTGGGAGGTAAGGAAACAGACTTTGTTTGGGAGTGAAGGCGGTAAACATTGTTTGGGAGGGAAGGGATATACTTTCCTTGGTAGGGAAGGGATATACTTTCCTTGGGAGGGAAGGGATATACTTTCCTTGGGAGGGAAGAGGTATACTTTCCTTGGGAGGGAAGGGATATACTTTCCTTGGGAGGGAAGGGATATACTTTCCTTGGGAGGGAAGGGATATACTTTCCTTGGGAGGAAGGGAGTGAAGGGATATACTTTCCTTGGGAGGGAAGGGATATACTTTCCTTGGGAGGGAAGGGATATACTTTCCTTGGGAGTGAAGGAGTTATAGGGTGTGAAATGGGTAGATGTTAGGGGTAGTGCTGTAATCGATAAGCTTTCTGGGTATCGATATGTCGGGAGGCAAACATCCGACATGTCGATACTATTATCGATACTCACGCAGTTTGAAACACGGATTTGAGTTTACCAATTTTATTATCAGTAAGTTCCAGAAACAAGTTAACAACAAGTGTATTGAAGCCTAACAGCTAAAACTACATGGATCATGCATCAAACAAACGAAAGTGGTATTGCAAATCCGCAATTTGAGATAATCTAAGCATGTGTGCCATGTCGTTTGTGTATCGATACTGACATTGAGTGTTTCGACATGTCGGAAGTTTATGTATTTTCCGACTATCGATACTTACGACAATCGATTACAGCACTAGTTAGGGGGTAGTGTCATACTGGTGCTGTTATTGTTGGCTACCAAATGGTGTGAAATATGCTAGTGGCAGCGGAATTGCAGTGTAATTGTAGCAGAATTACAGCGGAATTGTGATGTAAAGCACTTTGATATCTATTTAATTACGGAACTGAGGCGCTTTATAAATGCCTAAAGTCAGTCATTTATTTATTCTAATGAATAAGTGAGATAACAAACTCACACGAATAGTAGATTTTGTGACATATTATCAATGTAATTATTAGTATACCATAATTTTACATATAAATTGACATTCCAGTATTTCATTTTGTCTTTCAGGTAAATTGACGATGATCGTTGGACCTGTAGGCTCAGGCAAATCATCGCTACTGTCGGCCATGATGGGAGAGATGACTACATTATCTGGAAATGTCATATGGAATAAGTAATACATACTTCTTTATATTCAAATAAGTAATACATACTTCTTTAAATTCATCCCAAGCCAGTGGTCAATCCCCACCAGTGGGTCATGACCTCACTTGTGGTTGTGACCTCAATGCATGGTGTGCATTCTCAAAGAATATGGTGGGATGTTTGTGACACGATCAGCTTGTAATCAGCGGGACTTATAACAGCGCAGATTAATACCAATATATTTTATTTCGAGAATTGTCTTGTGACGTCTTCCCAGAGCCATCACAAATTATTCAAGTCCTATACTTAGTCTACTTTCTTTAACACACATAATATAGACCAGACAGATCAACTATATCACTTTTCACATGGGTCTACTTAGCGGCGTAGTGGTAAAAGTCAAACAATTATTAGGTGTTGGCCTTAAGGGATCTAGAATGAGCGTTTATTGCGTTTCGACAGTATTTTTTGTGGAACATGACAGCACCTCAGACCTATCGAATTGCATTCTGAATACGAGGCATGTCTTTCTGATATCAAATAATTTTGATTTTTTGAATTTACGATATAATACAAATTTTATGACAAATTATAAAAATTTGATATTTTTCAAATTTTGATATATAACAGTCCTCAAGTAAATTATATAAATCTAATGATATATTCTTAAAGTGTATGTAGCTGGGAGGAAAAGCCGACGGTCAATTGAAAATTTTGACCTTTCATATTGAAGATATGGATTTTTTTCCCAAAAGACCTTTTTTATGTGTGTGTTTTTGGAAAAAAAATCCATATATTCAATACGAAAGGTCAAAATTTTCAATTGATGGTCGGCTTTTCATCCCACCTACATACACTTTAAGTATAAATCATCAGATTTATAACGTTTACTTTAGTACTGTTAAATATCAAAAATATCAATTTTAATGATTTGCCATAAAATGTGTATTAAATTGCGAATTTCAAAAAATCAAAATTATTTGATATCAGAAGGACATTCTTCGTATTCAGAATGCAATTCGATATGTCTGATGTGCTCTAATGTCGAGGTATGAAGTTACTCCATTTCCGGAGGTTCTTCGCCCGAGCGCAAAACCTCCAAAACCGGAGGTTCTGCGTATAACGGGCGCAAAAACTCCGATTTTGGAGGTTTTGCGTATACTAAAAGTAATGAAGTTAAGCATGTTTAAACATTTATTATAATATTAGTTTTGATACATAAAAACTCCAATATCGGAGGTTTTATGCGTAGGCTAAAAACTCAGATTTTGGAGGTTTTATGCGTATACTAAAAGTAATGAAGTTAAGCATGTTTAAACAATTTTTATAACATTAGTTTTGATACATAAAAACTCCAATATCGGAGGTTTTATGCGGCCAGTAAAAAAACTCCGATTTTGGAGGTTTTGCGTATACTAAAAAGTAATGAAGTTAAGCATGTTTAAACATTTATTATAATATTAGTTTTGATACGCCAAAAACTCCAATATCGGAGGTTTTATGCGACGGGCGCAAAAACTCCGATTTTGGAGGTTTTGCGTATACTAAAAGTAATGAAGTTAAGCATGTTTAAACATTTATTATAACATTAGTTTTGATACTTAAAACTCCAATATCGGAGGTTTTATGACGGCGCTAAAAACTCCGATTTTGGAGGTTTTGCGTATACTAAAAGTAATGAAGTTAAGCATGTTTAAACATTTATTATAATGTTAGTTTTCATACGCAAAACCTCCAATATCGGAGGTTTTGCGACGGGTGCAGAAACTCCGATTTTGGAGGTTTTGCGCACGCTGTGGTGGTTTATTAACTATAGGCTAATAATAGTCACTGTCGTCCATGCGCCAAAACCTCCAAAAGCGGAGTTTCTGCACGTTATCATGCAGAACCTCCGGTTTTGGAGGTTTTGCGCTCGAGCGCAGAACCTCCGGAAATGGAGTAACTACATACATGTAATGTCCCACAATAAATACTGTCCAAACGTTCATACCCCTTCCCTTAATAGACAAATATATTTGTTGAAACATTCAATATCATACTTTGCCTCCATCTATGCCAAGTGTGACAAAAATTATATGTGACAAACTAATTGTTTACATATTTTTTTTTTTTTAGACAAATGGCTAAGATTGCTTCTGGATCCCAGAAAGCATGGCTTCTCCATGCAACTCTGAAGGAGAACATTTTATTTGGCAATGAGTACAATCAACAAAGGTAAGCCATGATTTCTACTATGGTGAGCTATATGAGGAAGAGTGCGGCGCAGTGGTGACTAGCTGATGTATTAGCCTAGCATGATAGTGAGCTATATGAGGAAGAGTGTGGCGCAGTGGTGACTAGCTGAGATATTGGCCTAGCATGATGGTGGGCTATATGAGGAAGGGTGTGGCGCAGTGGTGACTAGCTGAGATATTGGCCTAGCATGATAGTGGGCTATATGAGGAAGGGTGTGGCGCAGTGGTGACTAGCTGAGATATTGGCCTAGCATGATAGTGAGCTATATGAGGAAGAGTGTGGTGCAGTGGTGACTAGCTGAGATATTGGCCGAGCATGATGGCCTGAGAAAGAGTATGGCACAGTGGTGACTAGCTGAGATATTGGCCTAGCATGATAGTGAGCTATATGAGGAAGAGTGTGGTGCAGTGGTGACTAGCTGAGATATTGGCCGAGCATGATGGCCTGAGAAAGAGTATGGCACAGTGGTGACTAGCTGAGATATTGGCCTAACATGATAGTGAGCTATATGAGGAAGAGTGTGGTGCAGTGGTGACTAGCTGAGATATTGGCCTAGCATGATAGTGAGCTATATGAGGAAGAGTGTGGTGCAGTGGTGACTAGCTGAGATATTGGCCTAGCATGATAGTGAGCTATATGAGGAAGAGTGTGGCGCAGTGGTGACTAGCTGAGGTATTGGCATGGCCTAGCATGATAGTGAGCTATATGAGGAAAAGTTGGCACAGTGGTGACTAGCTGAGGTATTGGCCTAGCATGATGACCAAGACACTCAATGAACAAATTTACTATCAATTATTGATGCAGGTCTATCAAAGTAAGCCTGCATTTACAACTGCCAACAATACAAGAAATAGTTACTGTATTTTATGTAAAGATTCACAATTTTGTCAAGGAAATACAATATTCCCCCACTGTACCAATTTTCACTGCGATGCGGCAGTGACATCAGTGTGCATTTTGTTGGACGCAGCTTCAAATTGCAAGCATTTGTTTAAAGCAATGGCATGCACACACATGCCCTTAAAGATGTTGCATAGATATGTGCGTTGAACAGCTGCCTCAATATGTTGACATCATTGCCACATCAGGTGAAAAATGGTATAGGTGCCTTCTCTTCCCATTTCTATGAAAGGCTTTTTAAATGTATTTGAAGGGTATGTATGGGACCGATATTATATTTGTTGGTTAGTCACAGGTGTAGTGCAAGATTTACAGGAGGGTCCCAAATGTCCAACTTCAAAATATGGATCTCCAAACAGGATCTTAGCTAGAAATTGAGGTTTGCCTGTCATTTGAATAAAATTGCCTGTCCTTATTTGACCTTTAAAGCATTTAGCCCATAGGGGGGTAAAATATGTGTTGCTATGGCCTTGTTTTGCAAATCTGGTCTACTAAAAAGGTCAATAGCCTTTCTCAACACCTACAATTATAATGTAGCTTCTGTCAAAGGCTAGCCAAGACACTGTCTCCAAAGCACACAACCCTTTAAGGGGGTACTACACCCCTCGATAAATTTGTGTCAATTTTTGCATTTTTCTCAAAAACTAATAACACAGTGGTAACAAAACTTATGTATATTATAGGGGCAAGGAATCCAATTACTACACTGGAATTTCAGTGACCCAAGACAAGCGGTTTGTTATTTATGATCAGAAATAAGGTACCGCTAGGATGTACCTCGTTTCCTATCATATAAACTGAACCGCTTGTCTTGAGTCACTGAAATTTCAGTGTAGTAATTGAATTCCTTGCCCCAATAATATACACAACTTTTGTTACCAGTGTGTAATTATTTTTTGAGAAAAATGCAAAAATAGTCACAAATTTACCACATGGGTGTAGTACCCCCTTAATAACATCTTATTGTCAACTTTGTGCACCAGAAGCTTCAGAAATGTCAAGTTCTCTGCGTGGTCCATTGGTAACTATTTCAGTATGTAGGATGAGATTAGGTTAGGCTTTCTACAAATATGCACTTTTGCACTCGATGTGGTTTTTTGGCCTCCAAATCACATATTTCTTGCATGCCTAGATTTAGTTTAAGGATTAAAAAAAATAATGATGACATATAAAAGCTAAGATGTCCATTTCTCTTTGTATAGATATTTATCAGTGATATCAGCGTGTTGCTTACAACCTGACATAGACATTCTACCAGCAGGGGACCAGACAGAGATAGGAGAGAAGGGTATTAATCTGAGTGGCGGACAAAAACAGAGAGTTAGTGTGGCTAGAACCATGTATAGTTCCAATGATATAGTCATACTTGTAAGTAATGTCTTTCTTATTAAATTGAATATTCATATAATGATGAATATTCATACGTAGTGATATAAATTAAATTAGAAGAATTTTTTGACTTCAACACTACTTAAAATTTGATCGCTTACCGGGAGCGCTTTCACAGTACCAACTGCGTCCTCAGCCGGAAATCTTTCTTGTTTGGTGTTATTTATTCATATCATTTTGAATTCGGCAGATTTGGGTTAATTTACGTTTTGAATTCTTAGTCAGTGGGAGTGGTCTAGTTCGTAGACACATTTCTGATTGGACAATCGCATGATTTCGGGTGCCGGCATCCACTACTCAAAATATTGGACCTGCCTGTCGTCTATCACACGGTAGAGGATAGGCAAAATAAAAATTCCTATCGTTTATTCTCTAATTAGAGAACAAGGGATTAACACTTTATTGGTGTAGAGGGCAGCATATCATTTTTTTAACAGTGATAATCGTCGAACATACTGCGCTGCATTGTTAGCGAACCCTGTATGCTGCCCTCTTTAGCTTACTTTCACGCTGAACACCATTGGAAAATTGATATGCTGCAGTCTAGAGCTAAACACGCTTGATCCCTCGTTCTCTAATTCAAAATAGTTTATACGTAACATGAATTTATAAAAACGACAAATCCGAAATGGAACGCCTGCCAAATTCATAACAATATGCAGTGGTGAAAGCTATAAAGATTTTAACATGTTCACTTCTTGAATTATTGTGTACCAGGAGTGCATTCACAATTTTGATGCATTGTTAGCAAGATGTTGTTGGTTCTGATGATTTCTTGAAAGTGATTAGGTCAATATATTAATGCCAATTTGCTGTTATTTTCTTCTCTCAGGATGACCCACTATCAGCGCTGGATGCCCATGTTGGCAAGCATTTATTTCAAGAGGGCATTGCCGAATTCCTGCTGCAGAGTCAACGTACTGTCATCCTGGTCACACATCAAATACAGTATCTAGATAAGGCGGATTGGGTGAGTTCAAATCAAATGAGAATTAATGTCAAGAGAGTTTGCCAAACTCAAGATTTAGTCTTTGTTGTTGTTCATGAATGTCAGATTTCTTTGTGTAAATATTGTGATTATCCATAAATGCCTTGTGCGATTCCTGATTGCGGATAATGGCCCTGATAAAACAGTTTTGTACTTAACAAACATTGATGATGTCTTCATGTACAGTCAGTTTGATACAAATGGAAGCTTATTTACATATCTGAGATTTTATTGCTATGAGGAGAAAAAAACAGATGCATTTCCCTCCAAATGCCAATTTTCCCTCTAAATTCCAAAATTTTCCTCCAAGTTCCAAAATTTCCCTCCAAATGCCAAAATTTCCCTCCAAATACCAAAATTTCCTGTCTTCAGTATTTTCTGTTTTGACATTTATTGGAAAAAAAAAAAAAAACCTGTTTGATGTTTTTAATCATAACCCACTGCTCAGCAGTGGTGTTCCTGAAATAAAGAAGCAGGAATTCTGTACTACTACTGCAATGACTAAGGGTTACTTTAGCTCTATGTTTTCTGATGTTTATCTTAAATTGGAATGGATGAATAAAGAAATAAAGAGAGAGAGAGAAGTAAATATAATGAGTCAAAAGTTCTCATGAATGCAAAACTTAGCAAATATAATATACTGCGCCAATAAAGTATCCTTACACTTGGAAAATTAATCACAATTTCAAAACTGAACAATATAAGGGTAAATTTGTTTTTTTAATAGATGCACTATCTAATCCTGCACTTTATGATACCACATTGAATTCAATGTGACCTCAAGAAGTAAAGTTACAAGCAATTGAATAGACGAAGGTCCAGTTTTAAAAGTGACAAACTGGCCTATTCAAAACTCCACAGAGTAGACATCTGGTTTGAGAGTGGTGAATGGGTAATTTATGCGTTTGGCTTTAATTTAAAACAAAAGGAACAAAAGAAAACTGAAACAAAAGAACTGACAAATAAAATGAAAAAGTACAGAGAAGTAAAAACTGAAATAAAAACTGCTTTAAATAACGCTTCATTGAAGAAACTGTGTTGTCTCTTTGTTGTGCTTGTTGGAATCTTTTTGCATCTTGTATAGGCTAGTTTGTCACTTTAAAACTGCACATTATGACACCACATTGAATCCAATGTGACCTCAAGAAGTAAAGTTACAAGCAATTGAATAGATGAAGGTCCAGTTGGCGCAGTATATATCATTAATCTGTTTATTGTATTTCTGCCACAGATTGTCTACATGAAGGACGGTCAAATTGAGCGCCAGGGTACCATGAACGAGATTCGTAAAATGGATCCAGAATTACATCAGCGATGGGAAGAGATGATAGAGCAGATTGAAACGGAATCGGAATCAGAATCGGAAGAGGAGAGTAAGACGTACAAGGAACGCGAAGAGTTGAAGCGAAGCATTTCCACTACAAAGGAGAAGAAAGGACACACGAAACAGGGCAATGGTGTGAATGGTGTGCCAGATGCAGGTACAGTTTTGTTCATTATTATGTTTTGATGAGTCCAAGTGTGTGAAAATATTGGATCCGAAACATAATAATGATAAAATTGGATTCTTTACGCCCAATATTTATTGGTCTCGCTATGAGTTTTAAAATATTGGACTCAACTACGTCTCGTCCAATATTTTTAAACTCACTCGACCAATAAATATGGGCTCAATCTATCCAATTTTATATAACAATAGGAGTTGAAATTTGTCTAGGTTACCAGCAATGGGCTATTCCATTTAAAATCCACATTCTCCTTGTGGAAGATTTTGAAAATATGTTCCATAGGGGGAGTGTGAATTTCAAATGGAATTAACACATTAGCAGCTCCATTTGAAACTCATTCTCCCTCAGGGAAATATTCAAGTTGAATCTTTCTCAGAGGGTGTATGAAATTCAAATGGAGCTGCCTAATGTGTTCATTCCATTTGAAATTCATACTCCCCTGTGGAAGATATTTCAAAATCTTCCACAGAAAGATTGTGGATATTAAATGGAATAGCCCAATTGGGATGGATTGAGCATGATACATGAATTTGTTGATTGAGTTTGAGTTGTCAAATATTGTGCAAGACAAAGTCGACAGTGATATTTACAAACTCTAGAGAGACTGATAAATTCATGTGTCATGAGAAAAATCCATTCAATTTCATTATGTTGTCAGAATAAATAGCCTTCAGAAATATGCAAATGCGGCTACTGTCCGAGTAGTGAATTAATCGGCAGAAAGGTATAGGATGCAAGATTCTAAAAACATAATAATGAATTAGATTGGGAAAACACATGTTTACACAGTCACTTATGAGGGGAAAATAAGGTGTCTTAAGATTGATTTGTCATGATGACATTATTTGAATTTTTAATTTTTCTGGGTTTTTTTTGTTTGGTTGTTTTTGTGTGTGTTGTTGTTGTTGCTTTTTTGTGTGTGTTTTTGCAAATATTCAGAATATGATCATATGCATAAATATAACATGATTATCAGGAATAGCAAATTGAATTTTAAAATAACATAGGCAGCGATTAGTCAGAGGAGTCCTATGTTGACTGACATCACTGTTGCCTTTGCAAGTAATGAAAGTGGGCCAATCCAGTCGAAATCCACACACCCCCTATGGAAGACATGACCTTAATCTTCCACACAGACTAGAGAGTGTGCATTTCAAATGGGGCCACCCATTTGTGTCGTCTGCTCCAAAATGAGCTATTCCAGTTGAAATCCATACACCCCCTATGGAAGACAGTACCTTGATCTTCCACACAGGGAGTGTGATTTCAAATTGGGTTACCTGTATGGGTGACTCCATTTGAAATGTGCATTCCTTGTGTGGGAGATTAAGGTCATGTCTTCCATAGGGGGTGTATGGATTAAAACTGGAATTGCCTAATCCATTGATTTATTTGATGCTCCGAAAACTGAATTACACAGAGAGCCTGTATAAGAAGGTGATGACTATGAACTCAGCTTAAACTATGGTACAAAAGTAATATTTTTCTTCTTTCTTCCATTTGATTTGATTCAGTTCGTCAAGTATCCCAAGCTAGTGAGCGTCCCCAAGGCAAACTTATGAGTAAAGAAGAGCGGATGAGAGGCTCTGTGTCATGGAAGGTCTACTGGTTCTTCATTAAAAATCTGGGAGTGCATATATTTGCAGTTATTGTTTTCTTATTGGTAGCAACAAATGGAATTCAGATTGGGACCAATTTTCTGCTCTCAGAATGGTCCGAGAAAGGAGCTAACCTCTCTGATGATACAAGTCCTGTAAGTATGTTGGCAAAATTACCCTTATATTTCAACTGGTTGGTGCAGCGGTAGTTCCCTCGCCTTGCACCGCTGAGGTCCCGGGTTCAATCCCCGGCCGTGCCCAAGGACTGTATGTGCATTTGGTTTATTCCGATCCCATGCGCACCATCGCAGGTTTTCTCTGGGATCTCCGATTTACTCCTGCTTTCAAAAAATCGGTGATTAGTTGTTTGGTTATCAAAAACTTCCTTCACCCAATGGAATTTAGGAAGCTGCACGATAATTGGTGGATGTTACAATCTAAGTGCAGATAGGTCTGCGCCAGGTTCGGCTGCGACTGGCTTAGTTGATGCAATCTGATTGTGATGATTCACCATGGCAGCGAAATTACAGCACAGTCCTCATAAACCTATTCCAAGTACAACGTCTGTTTGAATGATGAATGTGACAGTGGCAACAAATTTCGGCCAGGATTGTAGCTTGAAATTCCCTTGCACACTGAACTTACTGCTAATTGACATTTTCGGTAAATCCCATAAGCCTTTGCAAGTACACCTGAGATGTTGTCATTTGACGTCACGCAGACTTGCAAAGCGCAGTAACGGTGTTCCTTAAACAATGCATGCATCGGCGTGACGCATACTGACATCAAATGACGACATCTCAGGTCTACTCGCAAAGGCTTGACGCGTACTGACGTCAAATGACGACATCTCAGGTCTACTCGCAAAGGCTTATGGGATTTACGGAAAATTGTCCCGGTGTACCGGTACAAAACTGTGGGAGCTGATCCTGGCTGCAATGGTTATTTTATATGTAGGTTGATTAAGGGTACTGCACCTGTATGGCATGTATAGAGCTGCATCCTGAATGATACTCAGTGGTTCTGTTAAGGGGTGGGGTATGAATGTTTGGACAGTATTTATTGTGGGACATTGGAGCACATCAGACATATCGAAATGCATTCTGAATACGAAGAATGTCCTTCTGATATCAAATAATTTTGATTTTTTGAAATTCGCAATGTAATACACATTTTATGGCAAATGATCAAAAATTGATATTTTTGATATTTAACAGTACTCAAAGTAAACTTTATAAATCTGATGATTTATACTTAAAGTGTATGTAGGTGGGATAAAAACCTGACGATCAATTGAAAAATTTGACCTTTCGTATTGAAGATATGGATTTTTTTCCCAAAACACCAATAAAAATTAGGTCTTTTTGGGAAAAAAATCCCTATCTTCAATATGAAAGGTCAAAATTTTCAATTGATCATCAGCCTCCACACTTTAAGAATATGTCATTAGATTTTATAAAATTTACTTCGAGAACTGTTATATATCAAAAATGTGAAAAATATCAAATTTCAATAATTTGTCATAAAATTTGTATTATATCGTAAATTTCAAAAAATGAAAATTATTTGATATCAGAAAGACATTCTTCATATTCAGAATGCAATTCAATATGTCTGATGTGCTCTAATGTCCCACAAAAAATACTGTCCAAACGCTCATTCCTGATCCCTTAAGTGAATCTTTCTTGATCATTTTCCTTGTATATTTTTTTCTTTGTTGTAGGATGTAATTGATGAAATAAGTGCTTATTATTTCCCACGTTATGCTGCGCTGTCATTTTCAGTCGTAATAACGACACTGCTAGCCACTGCTGGGATTCTATTGTCAACGCTTGTAGCAGGTCGTCGCCTTCATAATCAGATGTTGGACAGGGTTATGCATTCACCAATGAGGTAAGACAGGCAAATTGTCTAAAACGTAGAAAAATAGATAAATGTACGCAAAAAAAAGACCATATGTGACCTGCTACCATGAAATCAGCGTAAAGTCGCAATGTGTTAGTCACTTAAAACGCCCTGGCTACTGCATTAGTGTTCACTCACCTGTTAAAGCCACTAAGTATGTCTGTATGTCCTTTGTGAATGGGGGCACAATGGGCCATTCATGAAGGATAATACTACTGGCTTGTACTGTGGGTGGCGGCAAACAAAGAACATCAACTTAGTCAGACCAAATATCTCGAAACTACCAACTCAACAAAATGAGTATAAAGTCGTGTCGACTTTACGCTGATTTCGTGGGAGCAGGTCACATATGTGATGCAATCAAGCAAAATCAGTCGGAACTCGGAAATATTGATATAGCCAAACAAAGGAGATATTTCCTTTTGTTTCCTCTTGTTTTGGAAACTTTTTGATTGCTAATATCTTTGGAACTTGTTGTTTAATTTCAATGAGGTTTTCTGCAAAATCCAGCTTTGTAAATGCTTTTTACTATCCTATAAAAAACTGAAAATTTAATATTTCCGACTTTCGACTGATATTGCTTGATCACATCACATACCATATTTCCTTGAATAGTCAGTCGCCCCTTTTCAATCAAGATGTTTCAAAAATGCAGAGATTTCCATGCTATCTTGTGTAGAAAGCTTGCCAAGTTGCACACATGGTCGATAAATAGCGTCGAAGTTCATAGTTCGTCATTTCAGTTTTCAGTTTTAAGCTTGCCTAATGATTTTAATGGGAATTATTGTTCTAAAAATGAGCTCTTATAAACGCCCCCCGTTTGGAAAATGCAACGCCCCCGTTTGGAAAATGCAACGCCCTCGGGGGCGACTATTGGAGAAATACGGTATACTGTTACTGATCTTTAAACTATTTTTCAAATTAATGATGAATGTTGCTATGATCTCAAATCACTCAACATATACTGGTAACCATTTTATAACATTAATAACATATATTTTAATGCTTTCAGATTCTTTGATACAACACCATTAGGTCGTGTGTTGAACCGTTTCTCATCTGATATAGTGGTGTTGGATCTGGTACGTGGTAATTTCTTTGCTTAATAGTTTTTGTATTTTTGTCGCTGCCATGTAGATGTAATGTTGCGAATGTTTTGAGTCATCCAGTATTAAATAAAAAATCCTCGATTTATGTGTCATGACCAAATTGATTCTGCCATGATGGCCATCGCATGACTAAATGACCAATCTGGTCTCTGTCTTCTTCTTGCGTATGTACAACATACACCAAAGTCCAGTTGTACAGGGTTGCAGAATTGTACTGATAAAAAAATTTACCAGGGATTGCTACGTGAGCACTTCTGCAATGACCCCTGAGGTATGTGCATCTAACCATGGTGGGGTAACATATACCTCCACTCCGTCTGTGTGGCAGGTAGTACTGGGTTACGTCATTGGATGTGTCGCCAATCATAGGCAATGCCATTGTAGTGGTGTTTAGGGACCGTTCACAAACACTTGTTAGGGGGCGCCTGATGCAAAAAAATTTCATCATGAACATTTTTCGGGGCCCCCCTTTACAGACCTTAAAATTTCAGGGCCCCCATTTTGACATGAAAATTATGGGTCAACCCCATAGAAAAGCATATAAACTAAATTTTCCCAGGAAAATTTGTGGTCATTTTTTCAGCCCCCCCCCCTTAGGAGGGTCAAACATTTTCAGGGGCCCCCTTTTTGCATCAGGCCCACCCTAACAAGTATTTGTGAACGGTCCCTTAAAGTCAGTCTACTCTGAAGTACAAAGTACCGACACAGACGCACACACATTATGCTGACTTTGAAGGCACGCATACCTGCAGCAGAGACGCAGCACTATGCACTGTTAACGCGCTGTATACGCGCACATTGTCACTTTGTACTTCAGAGTGGACAAACTGTAGCATTATGTTACAGCTGCTATATAAGTGATAAATGTACTGATCACAATCTATTCTTTTTCTTTCAGCGGCTGGGTATGACGTTAACCCTGTTCTCACGTTTTACATTTTCCTGCGTATCGGCCATCATAGTCAACGCTATTGTGTCGTGGTGGTTCATTCTCCTCATAGCTCCAATATCAGTACTCTATTTTCTGATCATGATATTCTACATCACAACATCAAGGTATGGCAGTGTCTTAAATTGCTGCACGTCCGAGACAGGGTATTTTGTCATTAGACGTGCTATTCTCCTAACCAGCCTGTCCGACTGGCGTCTTGAAATGTTGCCACTATAACTAGTAGTGGTGTACTGACTTACCCAAATACTGGCACAGTATATAAATTTTATTTTATGTATAGTCTAGTTTGTAAATTTAGCATTGAGTATCACATAGAATTTGGCCAAAATTACTTTTGGAATAATCACAAAATTGTGACCGTCCAAATAATATGTCATTTGACTTCAAAAGATATCCAGAAGCAGATTAATGGTTTGTTAAACTTTGCTCCTTCAGCAAAAGGTACCTTTATATTTTGGTGCTACATACGTCTATTTTTCCACATTACTGGTAATAAACATCAAGCAGTCATAATTGGCGGTCATTTCAAATCATCCCCAAGTCAACAAGGTTCAGGAATGTCCTCTCATTGTTAATTGTTAAATCCCACCACTTGGACAGGATTTAGCCAAAGCAAACAAAGACTAGACCTATTTAAGAATTCTATACATTGGTAGAAGCTTATTATCCTCTTCAACAATAGGATTAATGATTGGTTTAAAAAGTTTTTGACTGCACTAACAAAATGAGGAACATGTTGCTAAAACTTGAGGTACATATGAATACAACTTTTATGCACATTTTGAACTGCAGCTAAGAATACAATTTGCCGACTTTACAAGCGGTTTGTGATGGACGGTCACAATTGAGGATTGAGACAGTCCGTTGTTGTTCTAGGATTGTCATATATAAAATATTAAAATACCAAATATATCCAGTTGAAGGATGTCTGCATTATTCTATATATTTTTACACCTATAGCTAACTCCTCTGATTTAAGATGACATTATCAATTTATGTTGTGTTTCAGGGAGCTTCAAAGACTAGACAGTATAACCCGGTCACCGGTGTATGCCTTGTTTTCAGAAACACTCAATGGGTTGTCTACAATAAGGGCTTTCAGGTATGAGTAAGGCTAATAGATCATTCCTAATTTCCTATGATTGGCATCTTCCTGCCATTGATGGGGTGAACATCGATATCACATCAATATCACATACATGTACTATAAAACATTGAAAGCGAGGCCAAGGAGGGTATCATGTGATTATAAAATAACCAAATACCATAAAAACTCAGTAGTTAACATAATTATGTACTATCGAGCGCTTTTAAAACATGCAAACATGAAGAGCGCCATCCATTGTTATACATAGTATTCTATACGAACAAGTAAACCTGCAAACATGTTTTTCATCCCCATTAATTAGCTTAGTTGGTAAAGCACCAGACTTTTGTACAATGTCATGTTTTCAAAAGCGCTCGATAGTAAGCACTAATATGCTAACTATCGAGTTTTTACAGTAATCCTTTGACACCCCATCTTCTTCACCACACTTTCACTACCTTATAATATGTGACCGTACACGGCGAATGAGCCGTAAATTCCACCCCCGGTCAATTTTGTTTTATTTCGTGTTTAGAAAATATACATCACAAGCTTTAAAATGATATATTATATGACTTCAAACGATATGGTTTGTTGAACTTTGCTCCTTCAACAAAATGGTAGCTTTTTTTCGTTTCTACATGTGTCTCTTTTACCACATTGCTGGCAATAAATATCAAACAGTCACAATTGGCGGTTATTTCAAATCATCCCCAAGTCAACGAGGTTCAAGAAAGTTCTCTCATTGTTAATTGTTGGTTATACATACATACCTATACAAAATACAATGCCTGGTAACCCACCACTTGAACAGGATTTAGCCAAAGCAAACAGAGACCAAAGCTATTAAAAATTCTATAGCCATCTAAGGTAGAAGCTTATTATCCTCTTCAACAATAGGATTATTGATTGGTGTTTGACTACCAAAATGAGATAGATGTCGCGCCAGCTAGAGGTACCGATGAATACGGCCTCAATGCATATTTTACACTGTACGATAA
The DNA here is from genome assembly GCF_039555335.1 of Amphiura filiformis. Taxonomy (NCBI): domain Eukaryota; kingdom Metazoa; phylum Echinodermata; class Ophiuroidea; order Amphilepidida; family Amphiuridae; genus Amphiura; species Amphiura filiformis. The sequence goes on along the minus strand of NC_092635.1, from coordinate 60,729,629 downwards.
CATATGTGATATTGAGGTGATATTGATGTTCACCAAATCATAAATATATAAATAGTGAATATTCTCAGTCATCCCAGTCGTTGAAAGTTTTCAATTTTATCTTTTGTAACTTTGATTGCAACTTGCTACGTTGCGTCTGATACCATCTGTCTTCATCAAGCAACTGACCCACTGGTCTGGTCTGGACTAGACTCAATATTGATCTCATGCATAAATAGTATAGTTTGGGCACAAAAACGATAATCCATTTTGAATCAAGGTTTCATGGGCTAATAGCAAAATTATATTATCTGGAGGTTCACTATTTGACCTCCATGAATAACACACAAACATGGCAGAGTCGGTACTCTTTGGGTCTATCTGATATACATACTTACTTCAAGTGACCTTGGACAGAAGCAACAATGAATCTTAAATGCACATACGCTTGTTTTGTTTTTCAGTCAAGAAGGTCGTTTTCATCGTAATATCATGAGGAGAATAGAAGTCAATAACTGCACTACGATTTACATGTTTGTTGCAGCCAGGTGGCTGGGATTTAGATTGGTAAGTGGGTTCAAAGTTTAGTATAACCATCTTAATTCTAACCCTAATTCTAACCTTGAAACTTAATTCTACCCCCTTATCCAAACCCTATGACACAGAGTGGAGGGGTATTTTTGGGGTATCATACCTGCCAACTGCCCCGTTTTATGCGGATTTGTCCTGTTTTCTATGTGTCTGAACAGTTTTTTCGATGCCAGGAAAAAGAAGGAAAAATATGGTGCTCTTTTGAAAATTGGGATTTCCACATGGTTTCCATTGACGATCGTCGCAATCTCATGGTAGACCGCATGTTTATAACGAACCTCGTGTGTTGGCGGCATTGGGTTTGTGGCGCAAATTATCTTTCTTTGGTGGATTCTTGAATGCAATACATGCAAAAGCTAACATGGAAACACTCTAAAAGAGATTATAAAGTGCAGTTTCCACGCATTTCTGAATCTCGTTAGGGGAATAACTTCCAATTTTGTAGAGTGTGCAGATAGGATATAAAAATTGGGGCTGGAGGTGCCCCGTTTTCCGAGTTTCAAATGTTGGCAGGTATGGGCTATGTCCCATAATCATACTTGTGCAGTCATGTGAGGTTGTTGCTAGAAAAAGTGTTGGTAACATGCTGATTAGATGTTTATTCAAGTGTCAAATTTATGTCATAACCAATCAAATTGTTCTGATTTTCAATAAGAAAAATTGTCTCTAAGTTATTTTTCACTTCATCGTAACATTTTAGAAACATAATTCAGGGGTTCTGAATGATATTTTCTCGTAGGCCATGGAAGGCCAAACAAATTTGTTTTGCTATCTAATTTACATTTCAGATGTGTTCAAGAGCTAACCACCATTGGTCCGTGGGCCGTTTATAGCACACATGCTGTCTATTGAGAGTCCCTGGTATAGATAGTCCTATCTAAATGCTTTGTTACATAAATGTCCATTGATCCAACCAAGAACCTTAAACTTTCATATTTCTCAAATTGAACCGTTTTGTTTTGTTTCTTACAGGACTTTCTCGGTGCTCTAGTAGTATTAATATCAGGGTATGTGACCATGATATCAGCCTTCACAGGGGCATTGGAGGCTAGTCTAGTAGGCCTAGCTATTACATATGCTTTGCAGGTATGTAACCTATAGACGAATCCGACGAGCCAAGTGATGATCAGAATTAAGTCGGCCATAGCTGGGGGCCATCCGCGCCAAACTACAATCAAGTGCACATTTCCCTGGGACACTTGTTCATATTTCGCGCCCTCTGTTCAATAAAACCGGTCATATGAAGTTCACCATGTGATATTTTAATTGTATAGTTTCCAACCTATTTCGAGTCCCCTCCCTCCCCCACCAACTAATGTTGGAGCAAAAATATAGGCCATTTAAAAATGAGGCGTTTGGTATACAACATTGAATAAGGGGTGCGGGAGGTCATTGAACTATGAAAGTGTCCCAGCAAATTTGCACTTGATTGTATAGGGGATGCGAAAAATAATCTATTAATATCAATAAAATCGCCATAACTCTCGAACGCAGCGTTGCTCGATTTTCAAAAAATTTTCAGTGATGTCAAGATAATTTCATTATGCATTACATGATTAGCCAATTTTTAAAAAATTTATTAAAATAAAAAAGTTTTTGAATATCAAACCCTGCAATGCATGCATTTTTCAAGGAATATTTGACACATTGATTGCTTATATTAGAGTGGACATATAAATTCTCCTTTGGAAGAATTGATTGTAGCTTAGTTCGTTTGAATTGTTATCCAAGACGCCCACTATCGTGAGCGCATCGGAGTGCGTAGCACGCCTGTGATACTTGCGTTGCGTAAAATGGATGGAAGGCCCCCAGCTATGGCCACCAGTGAGGCGTAGGAATGTGTCAAGTCGGAGTATGTGACCTATTAATATGGTATTTGCCTTCATTTGGGCATTGGAGGCTAGTTGCAGGTAAATCAAACTGACCAAGAATACTGAGGCTTGTAGATCAACATCTAGGTGTTGTGCCTGTGTGTAGCACACTATAAATCACCGCGCTATTTTTCTTTTCTACTTTCCTTTTTTAATGTCTGAATACAACAGAATGTCAAAATTGCCCAGTTGACCTGACAAACAAAACGATTACATGTATATGCCAAAAAATCAGGTTTGGAAAAAAATATACCATATTATAAAATGGTACATTATGGCTTTAATGAAACATGAAGTGGCCTGTAAAAATAAAAGTAACATTACATGCGAGAAATATTTAGTAATTATTTGACCATTTTTCTCCAGATATCTGGTCACCTTGGAATGGTTGTAAGAACATCGGCTGATTTGGAAATGCAGATGAACTCAGCTGAACGTGCACAGTTCTATACACAACTAAAGAATGAAGAATATGATGGTAGGTTTACAGGGGCATAATAGTTGAGGGTGGGGTGAAGGGGAGGATGGAGGGGAAGGAGTGGCCGTGTAGTAAATATCAGGATGAAAATGTTGGATACTGGTAATGAAATAGTGACCAATCATGTGACCGAGCCAATTTTGGTGTGTTTTTTTTGGTAAACAGGACTTGACACTTTGAATGGATGAATTAATAGCATATAGGTTTGGAATATTTGTATCAGTCCCTATAATCGAATGCAGCAAACCTTTGACGAGCGACACTACCGCGATGTTGCAAATTCGGAGCTAACAATGTGTACGGCGCACAGTTCATTCATAAATTTCCAGTCTGCAACAGCAGATTGCTTCAGCAGCCAATCAGAGACAAGTGCATCCAACGCAGTAAATACGCGATGTATACTTAAAATACGCGCTTGTCTGTTTACTGCATTTGATTATAGTGCGTTGTTTAATAACATCCACCTATTAATTCCACCCAAACCAATAATTTTCATACTGTACCAGTGTGGTCTTTGTGTGTGGAGGGGGGGGGCAAAAATAGTGTCAAATTTGGCACTTATCAGAGTAACACAAGACAAAAGGATGCCCATGTGACTGAAGGCAGATCAAATAAAATTCCACATTTTTATATTTCTAAATGTAGGAATTTCTTTGCTTGATTTTACTATAAATCCTATGTTTGTTTTTACTATAAATTCCATGTTTCTATCATCTATTGCTAGAAAGTTATTTAAAGTGGAGTCATCATAAAAGTAAAGGGATTGCAAAAGAAATACTGACATATTTTCACCATATGTTTGCCTCAATAAATCATAATAGTCTTGCTGTAACCAATGTTGTTAGTGATAACTTTGTTTGTTTTTGTAGGGGCCATGTTTCCTGCTAAGAGTTGGCCTGATAAAGGTGATATTTTATATGAAGAAGTCAGCGCAAGATATGCCAAAGAACTTGATCCTGTATTACATAATGTCAATATTCACTTCAGAGCAGGAGAGAAGGTAAGTAACTCACTACCACACCCCCTACCATCTTGTGCCGGCAATCATGGACCTTGTGTATTGGTATAAAAATGAGGATTATTCAACATACTGAGGACCAAAATGGCACTTTTTTGTGTGTATTAGTGTGTATGTTACAAGATATGAAATGTGCCTGCCAATCATGGTCAGTATTTTAAATGCGCAATAAGGGCCTCAGAAACCGAGGACGGTCCACCATTGCAGATTGGTCCAGGCCCATTCCATGTCAACTCATTGTGCAACTCTCTTCAGGGATATTGATGAAAAGCAAAATCCAAAATTTGAGCTTCATACACCTCTTGTAATTGTTGAGGTTTTTTATAATGACTTATGTGGTAGAATTGATGGAGAAAGCAAAATCCTTTGAAAATTTGTGCTTCATACTCCATTATACGAGTCCCAAAGCATCAATATCTCTCAAATTTAGAGGGGTCAGCGTATTCTCCATAGAGTTGTACAATTGATTTTGCAATAATGACTTATGTACCTGGAGAATGCAAACCTTGATGTTGGAGGTCCAAAGCCAATAAATGTATCTATCTTCAACATACCTGAAGTTGACATTTGGTTTTCAGGGTGGTCAAAATGTACAAAAAATGTACAATTGGGGTTTTGCATGGGTAATATCTCAGCTAAAAGTATTCTAATAGGCTCAATATTGGATAAGAGTAATGTCCTACCAAAGGGCTCTGACTGGCAAAAAATGGACAGTAAAATTATTTTTACTTTTGGAGTTTTGACCCCCAAAGTTGGTCCTTTGGACGGTTGCATTTTGAGGGCCCTATATCTTTGAAAGTATAGGAGTTACAAGTTTTCTGATGCCAGATTTGAATTCTACACAAATAAGTACCCCAGAATACATACTTTTCAAAGTTATAAATGGTTCCCTTTATACATTTATGGACCTCCAAACATCAACTTTCGCTATGTAAACACATTTTTCGCTGACCCCCTAAATTTCAAATTGATGCCACGGGAAAAGGCTAAATGGAGTATGAAGCTCAAATTTTCGAATTTTACTTTCTCATCAATATCTACCACCACACAGAAAAAGAAAAAATTGAAGAGGTGCTGCGTGCACATCCCTGAGTTGACATGGAATGGGTCTCCACAGTTTAAATGTGAAATGTCATGTGGGTGTCCTCGTTTGTCAGTAAACACATACGCTCACACCCTATTTTTCATTTGCTTATTGGCAATTACTTATCAAAGCCATACACCCGTATGGAAGACATGGCCTTAATCTTCCACACGGGAGTCACCTTTGTTTCATAACCACTAAGGTATAGAACATTTTTTTGTTTTTACTATAACCCCATCTTATTTGTACTTGCTCAAGTAGCATTCAATGCCAATTTTGTGACACAATTTTTTTTATGTACCTTCAAGTGCCTAAAATGGCCTGAAATTAGACTATAGGGCCCTTTCCAGCCATCTCTAATCATCATCTGAATAGACTTTACATGTAAAATTAAAAAGTCCATTAAAAAAGAACCCCATTCAAGCGTGCAATGAAATGTGCTAAAAATGATAATTGAGCAAGTACATATGCAATGCACTAGTTTTTGTGCTATACAAAATTAATTTTATGTATTGTATATTGCTGGTATGTATGGTCTTTTCAAAAATAAAATATCCATCTGAAACATAGGTGGGGTGTGCATTTCAAATGGGATTACCTGAATGGGTTACTCCATTTAAATTCACTCTCTGTGTGTAGGAGATTAAGGTCATGTCTTCCATAAGGACACGGAGTGAATGGATTTCATGTGCATTACATGATAGTTCATAATGCTTTTCATATTACCAATCATAACATAGCAATTGTTTGAAGTACTTACTTGAGTTATAACCCAACCCTTATTTGTATAATATGAAATGACATTGTGTTTTGTATTGTAGATTGGCATCTGTGGGAGAACAGGGAGTGGCAAGAGTTCTCTTACACTCACATTATTTAGAATTATAGATACATTTCAAGGTGAGTATGCACACCAAGGAAATTATATCGTTGTTGGGCAGTAAACCCCTCCTATGTGTCATTGGCCCCAGAACATGTTTAAAGCAAAACCCCCTATGTAACCTATTGGCAGTTTTGTTTTAAACATGATCAGGGGCCACAAGCACATAGGAGGTTTTTCCTGCCCAACGGCGAATGTAACAACTGGAAATTGTGATACGTATACTGATGCATGGCCACAAACATAGCCAGCCCGGCTGACACATAAACCAAAAAATGTACGGCAATAATTTTCGCACTACGTACATCAAAGTTCACTTTTCAGTGTGCGACCTGTAGTTAAGATAACGAAAACGACTGGTAAGCTAAGTGACCTCAAAAGGTGGAGTTGTCTGAGAAAATCAAATGACGGACAAGAACTTGCCCCTGCCGAGTGAAAATCGCAGCTTATTTAGCCAATGTCAATTTGGGGTCATCAGCAGAAATATTTTCCTATCATATTGAACTAACACCTCAGCTATATGGTATTTCACAATATAACAGTAATGGAAAGAAAAGTGCAACTGTTTGACATGTTTCGTATTGACAAAGTGACACACTTAAATGATGTCACTATGTAAACAACGTACTGGTATTGATAATTAATGAGGCAGTACCAAATATGGAGGTATTCAAAAGTATGCTAATTAGAAGGATCAACAAGACATAATACAATTCTGGTATCCAAAATTATGTAAATGAGTTGTAAAAGGTTACATGAGCATGTACAGTAGTTTGCCTCTAGTTGTTATATAAGCTCTTTGGTACACACATAGATAGAGGCCATTTTGAAAATCCCAAAAGCCTTTACGATTTAGCCCTAAAGATGTCGCGCCAATGACCATGTCGTTACTTAGTGCAGTTCAGTGTGGGCAGTGACAACATTCACATACATGTGCGAATATTAAGGGTTACATTTGGAAAAGCTTGGAAAACACTGCATGCACCCTAACCACTTCCTATAATATCAAAGTCAGTAAGAATGTATTTTTTCACATTTTATTTCTTTTGTTAGGTAATATTTATATTGATGGTGTGAACATAAATCATTTACCATTGCTTGAATTGCGTCAACGACTAGCTATTATACCACAAGATCCTGTACTCTTCACTGGTACTATTAGGTAAGTCTACATTTGTTTTGAAACTGTGTCGGAGTTTGTTTAACTTGTATAGAGGTTGTGCATATGGCGTATCATACCGTAAATATGGCGCACTACTCAAATACATCCAACAAAAGCATGATTGCAATCTACCGCGACAGTTCGTCTCACACACATAACAAATGCACTACGATCAAATAGGTTGATGACAACATTTGATTGAATGGACTGCACTGCGCCATGATTGCAGCGAAGGACACCGGCTCAAATCCTTTGCTTGGAGACAATCTATAAAATCATGCAGGGCCTTTATGCTTGTATCATAACTAGGGCCAAAAAACATTGTTTGGTTGCCCTTCAAAGACAAAAATTTGGATTCATCAGCAAAGACTCTAGCCTGGAATGTAAAGCTATCGGTGAGCATATTTGGAGTTTTACGTTTCCTCAGCTTTTAAGTGACAAGCATCTTTTTATAATATGGTTAGAGACTCTAGCCTTCGCAACTAATTTGAAATCGCATGTTCACATGCGCTATCCAAGCATTCATCACATTTTCTCTTCTCTGTTTTATATTTGAAGATTCAACTTAGACCCAATACATGTAAGTAGTGATGATGAATTATGGGAAGCCTTGGAGATTGCACAACTCAAGCCTGTCGTCACAGGACTCAATCTTGGTTTAGGTAAGATTTGTGAAATCCACCATTTTTGTTTGTCATCCAAAGCAATTTGTTGGTATTTGCAGGCTAAAATGAAACACTTTGTTGGCACACATTAAACTGCATTGCCTGTTATGTGTTATTGATAAAATATAACCAGTACATTATTTGCCAGGTTCACAGCAAAGCAATTTGAAGGTAAACTCATTGGGGGTGAGAACAGTAATATACAGGGTGGTAAGGGGCCAGTGGGAATCAAAACAGGGGAGTATAATTTGAGTTAGATAATAAATAGTATGTTTCTGTTTACATGGTAGACCACTTAATATTGAGGATCCTGCTATCCCAGGATCTTGTGGTAGGCCTACTGTTTCAACAAAACAAAAAAGCGCAGTGATTTATAGTGCGCTGTGCACAGGCACAATGCCTAGACGTTGATCCACAAGCCTCAGCACACTTTACAGGTTGCCGCTCACCACTATGGTCCCACATCATTCCATAAACCATTTAACAACAAATCAGGGACTTTGCTGCTTCAAGAGCGCACACCCTAGACATTCTACAAATAACCTTCGCAACCAGGATCAGCTCCCGAGTTTTGTACAGGTTACAACGAGACAATTAGCAGTAAGTTCCTTGTCCAGGGGAATTTCAAGCTAACTCAATTTTTCCATGAGGGTGTACTAGGCGTCACCAGGGTTCGAACCCGCAACCTTTCGCACCATAGTTGAACGCTTTATCGATTGAGCTAACTTGACTGTGTTTCCAGCCAGTGATACTTGTATGTGTAATTCTGTGGAATAGTTTAACATTCTCATTGAATATAAACCATATCGTCTATAGAAGAATCCAATTTCACACATTCCTGCACCTCAATGGCTGCCATATAGTTGGGTCCCTGTCAGCTCCATCTCACCTAAAATGCGAAATGATGCGGCCTTGGAGGGTATTTTAAACTGCATTCTATCACTAGTGTTACACGTAGACAAAAGAATAATGACAGTGTACAACACAAAAGAATCTAACATCAAATTTTAAGCGGCTTTAATCCACCCAATTGGGCAGTCACTACACCAGTTTGGTGCATGCGGGGACCCGTCATGGCCGACCAAATCCTGACCATGACTTGGATTCCTCTATAGAAGGTCTGCATTTCTTGTTCATTTTGGGTAGTGTCTACAACCCTATGGAAGACATATATGGCCTTCAATATGAATTTCAAATGGGGCTACCTGAATGGGTGACTCCATTTGAAATCCATACCCCCTGCCTGTATGGAAGATGAAGGTCAAGTTTTCCATAGTGGGTGTATTGATTTCAACAGTAATAGCCCAAGTCCTGAAAAAAATGGAAGTTTTTGATTCATCACATTTATTTTTGTTGACATTCTTTTCAGATTCTCAGGTGACAGAGGGAGGTGAAAATTTCAGCGTCGGTCAGCGCCAGTTGTTCTGCTTAGCGAGAGCTTTTCTACGTAAAACGAAAATACTAATAATGGATGAAGCTACCGCATCTATTGACCAAGAAACGGTAAGTATGTTCACTTCATGATTTGTATACTGGCTATAGGCTTCAACATAAAAAGTTTTGAAATATTTTGTAAAAATATCAAGAGCTATACCTCAATAACCACTGAACCAATACTAGGCTTGTTTGTACTCATTTTAATGCAGTTTTCATGCCGATTGCAAGTGTGGTTATGAAAATTTACAATTCTGAAAATTTTGAAGAACATTTTGGTACTTGTCAGCAGTTGACACTGGCGTGAGGAGGGTTAAAGCAGGGGTGCATAACTTGTTGTCTCTGCTGGTTTCATCTTCACAGCTTTTGGCAGGGCTACACTTTACACAATCACCTTAAAAAAATCAAAAACTAAATGTCTAAAGAAAGCCAGTAGTAGTTTTGGTATGGGAAAGATATGGACAAATATTTGAAATGATTTCTACTTGTAAAATGCATTTTTAAGGAGCCCTAATCTGCTTTGTTTTAATCTATCAATGTGTGTAATTATTTAAATCAAGCTTGTTTTACCTTTCTTTGTATGTTTCTCCACAGGACAAAGTTCTTCAAGAAGTTGTAGCCTCAGCATTCAAAGACAGGACAGTTCTTACTATTGCTGTAAGTCATATGTGACACGATCAAGGGAAATGAGTCGGATGTCGCTAATATTGATTTTGAGATATTGGCAAAGAAAGGGTTAAAATTCTTTTGTTTTATATTGTTTTCAGCGATTGACAAATTGGCGTAACTTCAGAAAGAAAAGTCGTATTAACATGGGGTTTTCAGTTTCTGAAAGCTCTAAATGTCCTCTTTAGAAACATGTGTAAAACTCATTTTCGACCAGTGCCGACATGTGACTCATTCCCCTTGATCATGTCACATATTTGCTTTCACAATTCTAAAGGAGCATGCCCATTGGGCAGGTTTCATGATATGAATGCCCTTGATACCCACCTATGGTTTCGTACCGGTATTTCTGTTATTTCAACCCCATTTTGTAAGAAAAAATTTTACAAATTCCAAACAAAATATTGTTCAGCCCTACTATTTCTTGCGGTCAACACTAGGGTATTTTGTACGAGTGTGCATTTTTGCAAAAAAGTTTCCAATGTCTGTTGCAAATGTTGGAAGAGTAGACAAATAAAGTCATTGCAACAAAATAAATCTTCTCTGTATTGAAAACTTGTTGAAAACTTGAAATCAAATAAGAATTTTGAGTTTTATTTTTTCATTTTTGTTAAAAAAAAGACAAAAAACAAATTTCTTTTTTTGAAGATCAAAGAGAATAACACGGACGATTTTACTAATGCGCACAGCAGCGTTGAGACTCTGGATTTAATTAAGGTGGCCTAATCTATAGATTTTCTCTGCTAACTCAACCATCATTTTGTGTTCTCTCTTGATGCAGCACCGTGTATCCACCATCCTAGACGCGGACACAATCCTTGTGTTAAGCGATGGCCACATAGCAGAATATGACACACCAAAGAACCTACTGGAGATAGAGGACAGTATATTTGCATCCTTAGTGAAGGCTAACCTTTAGTCTACTACCTTTAATATACTACCTTTAAACTAAAGGCTAACCTTTAGTATGCTACCTTGAAACTAGAATCAAAATATTTAATTGTGGATCATGAGAGCATGTCCCTACTGCCTCAAGTCCACTTTTTGTGGGATAACACAATCACAACATACCCTAGCCTAGCTACGGGCGTATTCAAAGACCATGATTGGTCAGTTACTCTTACTCCAGAGGATATTCGTCATTGTGATGTACGCTCCACACAAATATCTGTGCGGACCGAGTGGGCTCAGATGATCGAGAATTAGATACTTTAATTATATTGATTTTGAGTATATGTTTTATGGGCCCATGATGTTCTAAATGTCAATACCATATATGGTTATGTCCATACCATATATGGTTATGTGCATACCATACATGGTTATGGTATGAAGTGTGCCTTCAAACTTGAATCATCATGTTGTGTCCTAATTGGGTCCTGCCTTTATGTAAGCATTATCACAAATTCTAAGGTTTGGTTTAGGGTTAGGGATATAAATATTCCATATTGCCTACTTGACAGCCAGACCCATATGTGATGCAATCAAGCAAAATGAGTCGGATGTCGGGAATATTGATTTTGAGATATAAACAACAGTATAATTCAAGTTCCTTTATATTTTATTGTTCTGAGCAACACTAAAATGGCTATATCTCTGGAACCATAAGTTTTCAGCAAAATATAGCTCTGAAAATAGCTCATATAATGAGATTGAAAACTGAATTTTGATTTTGATCGACATCAGACTCATTTTGCTTGATCACATCACATATTTGTACCAACAATCGACTGCAGTCATGATACTTGCTGTCAATCAAGTTGCCTTTGTAAGTTTGGATAGGGCTTTTTGCCAAATTTGGAATTAACATTTGCATAAGATCACAAAATGGTGATCCATCTATGTCGCCATGTGATCTGGGCGTCTCGTATACACCAAGCCGAGAAGAGTTTACTGTATTTTGCCCTCTATTGACGGAACCACAGATGTACCAGTGCGGGAGATTTAATTTGTTCAAACACTGTTGTACAATTCTGTATAGCCCAGTAACAAGTAATGAATGGAACCCCCCACCTTGGGACACCGCAGTTTTAAGTCGGGGACACCGCAGTAATGGCGTTGTCGGATTGGTGAATACCGTAACGTTCGCCTAATGGCGCACCTGGGCTCCTAAATTTCATGTAAAAATAGAGAGCTCCCTCCTCTAAAAATCCCAACAAGAATTAAGGGTACATGCCCTTATTTCCTAGTGGGATTTGTATGGGAGGGCACTTTTAGTTTGTGACTAAATTCCAGTTAGGTCAAGGGAGCCCATAGCGCCATTAGTCAAACGTTTTACTCAGGATATATATGAATTGGAGATTTCATCATTACAGGGATGAACTTGCAGGATAATTACTTTTGATTGAGGTGTTCTGTTACATATTAATTTTGTACCAGTTGGATGGTATGCCATTGATCATATCATTGTGATTGTTGCATAGTGACAAATAGCGATTTGTCATATTAATTTTGTACCAGTTGGATGGTATGCCATTGATCATATCATTGTGATTTTTGCATAGTGACAAATAGCGATTTGCCTGTTTGTTAAAATCATGTTATACATAAACTCTCTTGAATTAGGAAAGAGATTCATTTGGTAGGATTGTTGAGATCATAAGCTGGTTAATTATGCTAGCCGAATCCAATAAATATTACTCACGGAACTGAGCTTTCGCCATCTTGGCTGATGGCTTGATCACAAATGAACTGGTCCACTGCTTTTCCTGTGAAACTTGGTTGCTATTGACGCATCCTCGTTACCCGGAAGTGATGTTGATATAAGCATTGGGTCATATACATGATCTAGAAAGTATGCACCCTCGTCGCGGTTGAGTGAGTTCTTGCCCTTTTTTTCTGATTTGGATGGCTTCCCTGACTCTTCTTCAGGTTTCGCGGGAAAAATAGTGGACCAGTTCATCTGTGATCAAGCCATCAGCCAAGATGGCGAAAGCTCAGTTCCGTGAGTAATATTTATTGGATTCAGCTAGCATAATTAACCAACTTATCTCTTGAATTAGAGAACGTGGATTAGACAGCGCTGTTGACTAACCCTGTATACCGCCCTCTGTACCTCACTCATCACACTGAATAGATACATTTCACTCTAAAATAATTGATATGCTGCCCTCTTGCTATTGACCTTAAGGACAGTTTCTCTCACAGAAACTTCAAAATCTTGTTCAGCATTATAATAAAATGACAATGATACAACTTCTCAGCTTACAGGTTTTTGATAAATAAAGACATCATGTAATGAGGGGTCAAAATAAGCATAAGAACCAGGGCAATTTTCCTGATAAATTGCATAGCTCGATATTTTAGCAGTGTCATATTTTACCGTTCTTGGCAATATTATGGTTTGTTTTATTTCACATTACAATTCTAAAATCAAATGCAAAATTACACACACAAAATCCATCATATGGCTATACAGTGCCAGCTTTGTTTGTAAACCGTCATGACCAGGTGCAACTTTTCAAATGAAAATCATATTATTCAATTTTTGACCCCTGCATGTATATAATATATATTTAAGCATATATTTAAGACACCAGCAGCTAATGTTACCAGTGGCGTAACTAGGGTTGGTAGCGCTCGGGGCAAGAAACAAAATTGGTGCCCCTACCCCCCACCCCCACCCGAGAATATCTTGGACGCGGGGATGTGGAAATGGCATCGGCATTATGATATTAAAATAATTTGCAATCATGCAGTTTTGTTCAATATTTTTTTAAGTGAGGCCGATTTGGCACCCCCTTAATGGTAGCACCCAAAGCACGTTACCCCCTAGGTACACCACTGATTGTTACTATTTTACAATGCATTGTAAGCTCCCCATTAAGGCTCAACCGATAAACGTATTGGATATCGGATTAGCCCGTTTAGGGAGAAATTGGTTGATGCTTACCGATATGGTCTTTTTAGGTGACTAAAGAAACTGGCCTATTTTTGGTCGGTAGTGACATCAGTGCTTTTTCCCGGTTGCGCTGCGAGCGTGCTAATAAACTGCCCTTATCATGCTAATATGTGTGTGTGTACGCACTGCGCAATTAACTTAACACACACGTTTCGTTTAGATACTGCGACCAGCGAAATATGCACCTACGTCGCTACCGAACCAATGTGTAGGGAAATAATTCTCTACATCAATTTGCAACGAATTATGCCACTGATTTTTGTGAAAGAGTGTATAAATGAGCCAGCATTAACACTACATGTACTAACAGTAATATACAGTACTAACAGTCTAAGTCTTTGTTTTGTCAGCAAATTGCATTTAGTTTATAGAGTACTAGTCTTGTTAGATTTTTATGTTTGTAAGTTATATTTGTTAACAAAGTTCACTATTTATTTTGATATTAGGCACAAAAAAAAGGCCAAGTTTGTTTCCAGTAGCAGGTCTGAAAAGTAGTGCTGTAATCGATTGTCGTAAGTATCGATAGTCGGAAAATACATAGACTTCCGACATGTCGAAACACTCAATGTCAGTATCGATACACAAACGACATGGCACACATTGCCAAAGTCATGTAAAATTGCGGATTTGCAATACCACTTTCGTTTGTTTGATGCATGATCCATGTAGTTTTAGCTGTTAGGCTTCAATACACTTGTTGTTAAGTTGTTTCTGGAACTTACTGATAATAAAATTGGTAAACTCAAATCCGTGTTTCAAACTGCGTGAGTATCGATAATAGTATCGACATGTCGGCTGTTTGCCTCCCGACATATCGATACCCAGAAAGCTTATCGATTACAGCACTACTGAAAAGTGCAATGCATTTTTTTTTCATTAAACTGCAGCACACAATGGGGTATATTTTTAATTGAATAATACAAGAAGAAAAAACCATGCAAACAACACCATTGGTATCCTTTAACATTTATTAACAGTGACGTACCTCCCCGGACACAAAAAAAAACTGGGAAGAAGAGCAAAAAAATAGGCAAAAAATTAGGCTTGCACATAAATACTGGTTACGCTGCTGTTTATTAAGAAAATAAAACCGAAAAAATTTGAATGTTTGATTGACAAATTATAACAGTGTTTCAGGGTTGAACTTGTGATCGTAAATGATTTCTAGCTTGTTTCTTTTTTTTTCTGCTTTCAATTTTTGAACACAAATATTATACACAAAAAAGCAACATGCAAAAAGCAGCTGCCAGAAAGCAATAGGCGTGCGCTACTGGAAATAAAGTTTGTTTTTGGCGATAGTGAAACATTATTTTTACACAAAAAAGCAACATGCAAAAAGCAGCTGCCAGAAAGCAATGGGGGTGCGCTACTGGAAATAAAGTTTGTTTTTAGCGATAGTGAAACATTATTTTTACACAAAAAAGCAACATGCAAAAAGCAGCTGCCAGAAAGCAATAGGCGTGCGCTACTGGAAATAAAGTTTGTTTTTGGCGATAGTGAAACATTATTTTTACACAAAAAAGCAACATGCAAAAAGCAGCTGCCAGAAAGCAATGGGTGTGCGCTACTGGAAATAAACTTTTTTTTTTGCCTTAGTGAAACATTATTTTCATTTAGGGCAATATACTACTTTATATGCTGTTATATTCACATAGAGAATTGTTCACAAGTTTGAGAAATTGTGGGAGCTGGTTTTTTTGATACTTTTGATAATAAGATATATTTTTGTGTGTTGTAATCTTTGCATCTCAAATTCTGTGTACGAAAATAAATTCCTCTTCAATATAACAGTGTATATAGTACATGTTGCATATGCAGTTGCTCGATTTAGAAAAAGACAGTATTAATAGTTTTGTTTATATATATTTGCTACAATATTTGCTAGATGTGAACCAGTTTGTTTGGATTTAGAAAGAATGAATGACCACCGTAAAATGATTTGATGAATTGAAGCTAATATGAAATAAGTATGTTTTTAAGTACCAAGTTTCGAAGGCTAAACATATTTTTATGTTTTTTTGGTTTTTTTACTTGAAGCTTTTTGTTAAATATACTAAGCCAAAAAAGAAACTTACAATTTTTCACAAGGTCATATCTTAAAATCCTGTCCATCAAAATGAACCAAAATTACACACAGGATTGCCTCAATACTCTACTCTAAACACATGTCAGTAACCAGGCAGTTGTCCAACTGACACAACAGCAAAATGCACTGATATAGAACAGCTTCCTGGACCACATTCACAGCCCAATAATTGGCACCCAGCACAAGAAATCTATGAGAATCATTGAACAGATGATAATTTACAAAACGGTGCTGTTTTCTGCTTTTCACAGACTTTCTTTAACAAACAGGTCTTGTTCCACACTATTCCACTTACTCTTTGGGAATTATCATCTGTGCAAGGACCTTGTTCACATTCTCACAGATTTCTTTAGCTGGGTGTCAATTATTGGACTGTGAATGTGGTCCAGGGAGCTGTTCCATGTCAGTGCATTTTGTTGTTGTGTCAGTTAGACAACTGCTTGGTTACTGACATGTGTTTAGAGTACAGTATTGAGGCAATCCTGTGTGTAATTTTGGTTCATTTTGATGGACAGGCTTTTCAGATATGACCTTGTGAAAATTATAAGTTTATTTTTTGGCTTAGTGTACAAATGAGACCAAAGTTGTTTTTTTCAATCATTCCTTGTTTGCCTTCAGTTCAGTTTCATTTCAATACAAAATTAATATTAAAGTATGTCTTTTATTATTTTCCTCATAAACGTTATTCTAACATATTTTTTATTCTTTTTGCTTTCTTTAAAATTGTTTTCAGTGTGTGAAAAATTGTCATATTTGTTAATGTGACCAAATCTACATGAAACCTATATCATGTGCAAGTTTAGAGCCACTAAGTGTTCATATTTTTGCTATGTATACTATATGTTACTTCATGATTACAGTGACGTAACCCATTGAATATTTGTACTATCTCATGGTATGTCATTATTTTAAACCATACCATAGAATTCTGTCAACAAGCATATGTGACCGTCCACCACAAATGAGCCCAGAAGTCGGCCCTTCACAAAGTAGAGATTTTTACAGATTTGGAGAGATCATAACTGAAGCTTCAAAATTTCAACCAACCTTGTACTATATCCTGAAATGAAGTTATGTTTCTTCAAATTTTGCTGTACAACAGAGTGCAACACTGTGAAAACTGCATTCTATTATTTCTGTTAAAACAGCTCCATAAAATGTCAATTTATAATTATTGTTAGTTTTTGTACAGCTGTGTAACTTTACAACTGTATAAGAGAAGTATATGAACTATTTCAAATCTGTTAAAATCTAATTTTTCTCAAAATGTGAAAGTTTTGGATATTTTGCACTGTAGCTTAAAATCACATTTTCCGACTTCTGGTCTCATTTGTGGTGGATGGTCACATATGTGCCTCTAAGCAACTTTTTTGCTGATGAAAGACAGACATCCTCTACCAAACATTACAATAGATTGGTCTTACAATAATACATGTTTGTACAGTCACCTGTATCAGTAATATAGTTACTCAAACTAATGTTTTTGTGGAGGGTGTCTGCATTTTATCTCTTTCATCAAAAAAACCCTCATTTAGAGGCATATAGGCCTAATGATTGTAAACAAAATTCTACGGCACTACCTGCCTATATTCATGCAGTAGTAAATATACCGTAAACATTCGCCTAATGGCGCACCTGGTCTCCTTGCCTTAGGGTAAATTTCATGTACAAAATGAGAGCTCCCTCCTCTAAATATACCAACAAGAATTAAGGGTACATGCCCTTATTTGCTGGTGGGATTTTTATGGGAGGGCACTTTTAGTTTGTGTCTAAAATTCCAGTTATGTCAAGGGAGCCCATAGCTCCATTAGGCAAACGTTTATCGTATATCATTAGGTAAAATTCTGAGGCGATGATTGATCAAACAAATAGCATTAGTGCACTTAAAATTAATATATCCATCATGTCTAGTAATTTAAACATAGGACTTGTCAATATATATGCCAGGGTGGGAATGGGGGTGATTATTTTATGTGGGGGTAGGTAAATAAAAGGGGAAACATGCGTATGTGGGGCAAACACAAATTTTGTTGCCAACAAAATTTGAATTCCCTTATTCCACCCTGGTGTAAATATTGGTTGGTCCTTTAACCCTAACCGCCTAGGGGCTTTTTGGCAACGGGAAGGGAAAGAAGGAAAGAATAAAGAGAGAAAAGAAGGAAATAAGTTGTTTGCTCTGGGTGGGATTCGAACCAGAGACCCCTCGCATGCGAAGCACTCGGTCGGCGACACTTTGCCACAGGTCTTGGGCTTCGCTGGCCAGGGAAACCGTGCCTATATATCACTTAGGGCGATTAAGCGCCATCACACCACGTGGGATGCATGCACGAACAGCGCATATATCAAGTAGTATTTTGTAGCATTCAGGAGCGTTAGGGTTAAAGTATAGAACAGTATTTTGAATAACCTAGTAATAGTGCCTTTCCATAAGGAAATAAATATTTTGATAAACAAATGTATACTTTGTTAATACTTGGTCAGTCTGTAATAAATGAGCTGTACTTTTTAGCAAGAGCAATATTTATATATTAATATTAAAAGTATCATTTCCCTGATTGTTGCTATAATTAGAGTCACTTCTCTGCCCCACAAGTAAATAGAGCATCTGTGTTGTTAGTTACTAGGTCATACTGCCTTATACTTTACAGACTGATAGTAAGTTCTGCCCCACAAATACAGTATAGTATTCTTTGAAATGTTAATTTGGATTGTTAGATTCAACTATTAACATAATTCTTTTTATGCAAATCCAATAATAATGAAGATGTTTAACTTGCATATTTTTAGTGATGTTTCACTCACTACTATAGATTGGCAACTCATCACATCTGACTTTCCTTTTATAGTTGACAATCTAACTGATCATTTAAATACCATTGATACCAATAATGAGCAAGAGCAAGATGGTTCTATTCCGTTCCTAGATCCCTTATCACCATAAAACCAGATAGGTCAGTGAAACTCGGCATTTACAGAAAGAAAACGCACACCGATCAGTAACTTCAGTTTTTCTTCCCCATCTACATCAAAAGTTGGGGAGTCGTCAGAAATCTATTAGACCGGAGAGATGCTTTAGTCACTGAGAAAGTGGACATTCAGAAAGAGGAGAACAATACAGTTTACGTAAAGCGTTATCTTGCTGCGGTTACCCAGGTTGGTCAATCTACTCCAAAAACAGCCTACCTCAAAGCCATGGTGGTAATTCCCTGTATAGAGGGCCTTTATACCTTGAGCGAGTTTCTAGAGTTTTCTGATGAAACCACACCACACTATTCACAGTATGCTTGTTCATCCTAAGGACAAACTTCTCCCTCAACAAAAAGCAGAGGTGAAATCGCCTGTGGGGACTGGGCTGGTACTTACATTGGAGAAACCGGCCATCCATTTGGAGTTCACCTCAAAGAACATCAAAATGAGATGGACAAATTTGAAGCTAAGCCCTACACACGAGCAGCCACAAATCATCTATCACAGACTTTCACAAGTCTGCTATCACCGGTCATGCTGCCTCTACAAATCATACTATCAATTGACAGAAAAGGTGACAAGCTCACAAGGTGGCTGAAAGTAGCCATCTGGATACACTGAAAAAGAAAAGACACTCTAAACAAGGACAAGGGGGCCTATGCACTCAACAACATCTTTGACCAACTCATCACACCCTACAAAACAAAACAGTCAGATGTGATGAGTTGCCAGTCTGATGAAACCACTAGTGTTATGGTGAAACATCACAAAAGTTGTGAGTTTAAAATCTTCAATATATTTGGATTTGGATAAATACTAGCATATACCGTTACTACCTTGTACTTTGAAGACAGATTGCTTTCAAGGTCAGCTCTTTTTATGACATTTTTCAGTAGATATCCACGAAAAAAGCTTATTTCCAAAATTTCAGTTGATTCCGATTTTGCGTTTGCGAGTTATCCATAGACAATGTGTTGTAATTTCGTTCTGGTGCACCAGAACGAAATTCAAATTTGGCGATATTTTTGCTAAAACGAATTGATCTGCAAGAAATATTTGGTACATAAACATTATGTAGCCAGAGGTATCCAGTGGTGTAAAAATCTCAACTTTTTTTGGGAAAAGTGGGGGGGATGAGGCTGTGGATCACGAAATGCCCCTTTAACATATCAGCTAAGAATGGATTTATTATAAATTTGGTAAAATTATAAAATTATAACCCAAGTTAGATAGAGGCAGACACTTGGGCGTTAGAACTGTATAAGATCTCATAATGGCCTCATCACCCATAAACTGATTCAACTGAAAGGACATACCCCACTCATGAAAGCAACTTCTACACATAAGGAAACACCAAAACAACATCAGTATCAGCACTATTATAATCAGGTTTGTAATTGACACCCATCCCTCATAACAGCTCTATAACTACTCCCAATACAGCACTAATATATTGGAATTAAAAAATATTAAAATATTATCCTATTTTGCCAAATGAAACCTAGCTAAACCGTAATCCTTTAGTTAGTTTTAACTGGCAATGGAAGTTACATTTTAATATTTGGTCTTTGGGGGGGGGGAGGCCAAAAACATGCATTCTAGGGTGTTTTTTGTATGCTGTGATAATCAAGCCCAAAGACTTGTACAAAGACTAATTTCAAGTTATGCATTCTAAAGTTTTCATAGCCAATTAATACCAGAAATAACATAACATGTTCAAATTATGAACTAACTCTTAGCCTATACTCAAGATTTTAAATGCTTGGACTTTTACATTTTTTAACTACAATTGTAAGAAAACATAAAAAATTGTATGTTTTTGACCCTCAAATTGCAAAACTATTAAAATTTGACTTTTATTGCCAGAACTAACTATCAAGGATTAAGATGTAGCCATCATGTTTTATTTGATAAAACAAGGTAATATTTTTTTAATCCAAAAAAAAAAAATAGTGCTGTATTTTTCTGGAATCTAGAGTAATTGTCATCAGATTTGTGTTGTGTTACCGATTGGGAAGTCTTGATTCTCCCAACTGAATTTTAAAAGGACATAAAAAGCCCTACAATTTTTGGGACGCATCCATCCTACCACCAACTTCAAGCAATTCAATATTGCAATTTGCTCATATTAGGGTAATTATGTGGTAATTTGGTGGGGTAGTGGTGGAAGATGGGGTAATAGTGGATGATGGGGTAAGGTGGAATGTTGTTTTGGAAGGGGGCTGGTTTTAGGGGGTTGAGTTTGCAAACCAACTTATTTGAGGGGTTCACCCTCCTCCCGACCACACAGTGCTGGAATTAAAGAGCAATTTTCTTTGAACTCCTCATTTTAACTTGTGGAAGAGAAATACAAATCTTATTTCTTATGGATTTTTTTACAATATTGCTGGAAACGTGTATCTTCTATGTTTAATGTAAAAACAGGGATAATCTGTTCCAACTGACCAGCAGGGAACCAAAGGATGGATCCAAAAGGATACAACAGTGTCACACTAGCAATGGATAAAATAACAGGGAAAATGTGACACAACATCCAATGGGGGAATAACACAAAATGTATAAACAAAGTTTAAAACTTGACGTTTTGAAAAGACAAAACTTTTCTTGAATAGGGCAGATTGGGAGAGAAAAGTTTGTCTTTTTGAAACGTCTGGTTTTTAACTTTGTTTATACATTGTACCTTTTCTGTTATTCCCCCATTTGATGTTGTGTAACATTTTCTCTGTTGCAACTTGCAACATCTTAGTTTTATGCAACATTTCAACAAACTACCCAGCAAACACAAACCGTTTTTTAAATACAGGTTATATTTTGGGTTTTGGTTTAGGTACTATAAACATTTAAAAACATTAAAAGTTGGTTTATATTAAGGTCATGAAAATGTTTTGTATGAAAACACACTACAACAACATAAAAGTTGTCAAGATGTTATTGTAAAAATAACATTATGTTAGAATAGCAGTAAATTTTCAAAAAATGTTTTTGATGTATGAAAATGTTTTATACCCAGGTTTATAAACCTGACATTTAAATCTTTTGCAAATAATGTCAAAAACGTTTTGTGTTGGCTGGTTAAAGGACAGAATTTAAAATATTTCATGTACAAAACTTGTCAGGAACACCACAGTGCAAGTACATTGCTGGGTAATCGCAAGACTATTAATTTGCCTTGGGGTAATCTTTGCTCTAAAATAATGATGACACTATTGCTGTTAGTCAAGGGGGGTTGCCAATTAGTGCGTAATGGCAAACAGAATTTCACATTCAGGGATTTTACAGGCTTTTATGTCATGATGAAAAGTATAGAAATAACTGTAAGAGGCTTCACCCTTGCAACTTGTCATCATTAAAATTGCATTTCTTTGGAATGTATATTTGGGCGTATATTATTACTGATTGAGTATCAGCAACAGTATCAAACTGTATTTTATTTGGAGCTATTTGGTAAGTAATCATGGTAAAATATGAGAGTGGATAATTTAGGTTAGCTGAAATGATGGATTAAATTATTTTTGATTAAACACAATCATAGTCACTCTTCCTCAATAGAACCGGCTTTGCGAGTAGGCATACAACAAGTGCAAGGCAGTGGCGTAAGGTTAGTAGCGCCCGGGGCAAGAAACAAAATTGCCCCTACCCCCGAGAATATCTTAGATGTGGGCAGTGGCGTAGCTAGGGGTTGTGGCGCCCAGGGATAGGGATACATAGTGCCCCCCCCCCATTCTTGAACAATTGCGCACAAAATTTTAGACAAATAAGGCCTACCACTAATTAATTTTGGTTACTAGAAGTTGAATATCGGTCTTATATTCTTTCAATTGATTTTGTGCTGAAATGTGTGTGAAAATTTGACTTTCATCGCTTGGAGGGGCGCAGAATCGATGCTGAACTGGTCAATTTGGTGCCCCCTAAGGGTGGCGCCCGGGGCACGTTGCCCCCCCCCCCTTTCCCCCTAGTTACGCTACTGGTGCAAGGTGTTAGGGGAAGCCACCGGAGGTTTTGACCAAAAATACAGAGTGATGGGGTGAGTGAGAGAATGATAATTGGAAATGAGTGACAGTGTTTAGCAAGTCAATGTGCAGTTTTGTGAGTGTGTGAAAGAATAGGTTGAGCGAGTGATTGATGGATAGAGTGAGTGTGGGGGTGAGTAAAGGAGTGGGGTGTGCATATATGAGTAGGGGGTGTGAATTTGTGTGTGGTGAGAGTGAGTGAAAGACCTGGGTGAAAGATTAAGTGAGTTATAAGAGTTTATAGTAGTGATAATGTGAGTAACTTGGTGTGAATGAGATGGCACAGTGACTGATTGATGAGATTGGTGTGCGAAGGGGTGAGTCGGTGTATGTCGGGGTGAGTTGCATGGGAGGGAGAGTGAAGTGAATTAAGATATGCTTCCTGATGAGAATATTAGGCTGAAGCAAATTGCTACAGCCAAGGTAAGTGAGTGAGTGAGTGAGTGGTGATGGTGGGTGGTAGGGTGAGGGTGGTGATTAGGGTGACTATGTGGTAATTTTGGTGGGATAATGGTGGAAGATGGGGTAACAGTGGATGGTGGTTGTGTTAGGGTGGTGTGATAATAATGGGTGATGGAGTTAGAGTGAGGATGGGATAGGGTGGTGATTAGGGTAACTATGTGGTAAGGAGTGGGGTAATGGTGGGTGGTGGGTAGGGTGATGTGATTAGTGTTTACTGCTGAATCAAACGTGGGGACATGGGGAAAGCCTGAATATAGTAAATTATAATTACCTTAATTTAAATATTTATGATACTTTTATTAAAACAAATATTCAAGCGATGATAGTGTGTAATATAAAAAACATAAAATAGTGCTTTTAGACAAAACGATAATTTGTTTTCTGCATAGAGGTTGATTTATTAATTGAATTGAGCATGCATGTTGAGAGATTCGTTCGTAAAATTCCCTTTAAAAGGAAAGACCGGAGGGAAAGCTTAAAAGCAATAAATATGTCACTTATACATCAATTTGAAAATATCAATTATTGATCAAATTCCTTTATAAAGGGATGTGTCTGTCATTTTTGCTGAACCATGAAATGGTCTCAGCCTATATGAGTGTATGTTACTAGCTTACTAGCTAACTGACTAACCATTTGGTCTGAAATGGACATCTCTAAATGCCACGAAGGTATGACCCCATGAGGGGTGTCATATGAAAGAGGAAAACATAAAGAATATAATAAAAATATTTCCAAACGTCAGAGGTCATCCAGGGGTCAAAAAGGTCATTTTAACCGAAAATGCTCCGATTGAGCTTAAATTTAAATGCAATAATCCTTATGACATTCTAAACATTTAAAAAATATTTTAAAATTCATTTAAGGTCATTAAGGGGTCATAAAGGGGTCAAAGGTCAAGTTTTTCCAAATGCTCCAATTGAGCTGAAATTTATATGCAATGATCCTTATGACATTCTAAACATTTAAAAAATATTTTAAAATTCATTTAAGGTCATTAAGGGGTCAAATGTCTAGTTTTTCAAAATGCTCTAATTGAGCTGAAATTTATATGCAATGATCCTTATGACATTCTAAACATTTTAAAAACATTTTAATATTCATTTAAGGTCATTAAGGGGTCATAAAGGGGTCAAAGGTCAAGTTTTCCAAATGCTCCGATTGAGCCCGAGGGGCGTAGCCCGAGGGATATTCCGAGGTCCAAAGCAAAATGTTTAGATTTTTCACAATGCCCGACATATTACCGATGCAAAGTTATTAACCTCATTCATAACCGTCACTTTGATCTCTTCAATGTACAAACTAACACGAAATTTTGCTCAAAAGTTGGTAAAAATAAGATGATTTTTACATCTTCCCTTTCCAAAAATCGATCAAGCTAAAACAGAACAACCAATAACAAAAGTGCGCATCACAATCTGTGCAAATATGGTAGCGCCGCAATCCAAATACGGCAGCCAGCGCCAAGCAGTTTGTTCGACGCGACAACAACACGCAAACGCCGGGTCAATTGTGTGCGACATTGGAACAATTACGCATTTTGCGGTCAATTGTGAGATATTAATGACCTCGATTTGCGTTAAGCGTTTTCACAAATAACTAAATGTAATTGGATCGCACGCATCGCGTTTATTAATGAGGTTATGAATGAGATATAGTCACTTATTGTACTTTGTGCACATATCTTTGTATCTTTTTAACAAAATATCCTAGAGAGTCGTGCGATATGTCGAACTTTTCCTCCGGTCGTAAGGAACAAAAAGGTCAGTGGCCGCATATCTGTAGGATCATTGGTTAATGAGATATATTCACTTTTTGTACTTAGTGCACCTAACCCTGTATCTTTTTAACCAAATATCCTAAAGAGTCGTGGAACACAAATCAAATGGCGCGAGGTTCATATTGGTGCGTATGCACCAAATATGTATCTTGTAAAGGTGCGGATGGGATAGGGTACGTGGTGGGGTATGGTGATGGTGGGGTGGTGTGGTGGGGTAATATTGGGTGGTGGGGTTAGGGTGGTGATTAAGGTGACTGTGGTAAGGTGGTGAGTTAATAGTGGGTGATGGGGTAAAGGTGGTTGTGTTAGAGTAGGGAGGTGGTGGGATAATGGGTAGGGTAGTGTTGTGGGGTTAATGTGGTGGGGTTAATATGGGGGTTAATGTGGTAATTAGGATGACTATGTGGTAAGGTGTTGGGTAATGGTGGGTGGTGGGGTAATAGTGGATGTTGGGGTAAAGGGTGGGTGGAGGGTAGTGTGGTGTGATAATAGTGGGTGGTGAATTAAGGGTGTGGATGGGATAGGGTACGTGGTGGGGTAAGTTGGTGATTATGGGGTAGTGTGGTGTGGTAATATTGGGTGGTGGGTTAGGGTGGTGATTAGGGTGACTATGTGGTAAGGTGTTGGGTAATGGGTTACGGTTCGCTATCTCCAAGGACCGCTATCTCTAAGGTTCGCTATCCCTAAGGTTCAATATCACTAATTTTGAAAAAGGTTCGGTATTCCTAAGGTTCGATATCACTAATTTTAAATAAGGTTCGCTATCTTTAATTTTAAATGAGGTCCACTATCACTAATTTATTGAAGGTATCCCTAAGGTTCGCTATCTCTAATTTCAAATAAGGGCCGCTATCTCCAAGGTTGGCTATCTCTAAGGTTCGCTATCTCTAAGGTTCGCTATCACTAATTTCAAAAAAGGTTCGCTATCTCTAATTTCAAACAAGGTTCGCTATCTCTAATTTATAATAAGGTTCGCTATCTCTAATTTTAAATAAGGTTCGCTATCTCTAATTTTAAATAAGGTTCGCTATCTCTAATTTTAAATAAGGTTCGCTATCTCTAATTTTAAATAAGGTTCGCTATCTCTATTTTAAATAAGGTTTGCTATAAGGTTCCCTATTTGAAATTAGAGATATCGGACCTTATTTAAAATTAGAGACAGCGGACATTTTTTTAAATTAGAGATAGCGGACCTTTTTTAAAATTAGAGATAGCGGACCTTATTTAAAATTAGAGATAGTGGACCTTATTTAAGATTAGTGATAACGAACCTTAGGTATAGTGCACCCTAATCAAAATTAGTGATAGCGAACCTTAGAGATAGCGAACCTTAATTAATTAGGGATAGCCAACCTTAGGTATAGCGGACCTTTATTGCAATTAGTGATAACGAACCTTAGAGATAGCGAACCTTCAATGTGATAGCGGACCTTATTCAAAATTAGTGATAGCGAACCTTATTTTAAATTAGTGATAGCGAACCTTATTTAAAATTAGTGATATCGAACCTTAGAACTAGCGAACCTTATTCTAAATTAGTGATATCGAACCTTAGAAGTAGCGGACCTTTTTTTAGGTATAGCGAACCCTTTTCTCTATTAGAGATAGCGGGATTCTGATCTCCATAGACTTTACACGTTAGTGATAGCGAACCTTAAAGATAGCGAACCTTAGAGATAGCGGTCCTTAGAGATAGCGGGATGTCACGGGGTAATGGTGGGTGGTGGGGTAATAGTGGGTGGTGGGGTAAGGGTGGTTGTTGGAGTAGGGAGGGTGGTGGGATAATGGATAGGGTAGGGTTATGTGATAATATTGGGTGGTAGGGTTAAGGTGGTGCTTATGGTGACTATATGGTAAGGTGATCAGGTAATGGTGGGTGGTGTGGTAATAGCGGGTGGTGGGGTAAGGGTGGTGATTAAAGTGACTATGGGATAGTGGTGGAAGGTGGGGTAATAGTGGGTGGTGGGGTAAAAGTGGGTGGGAGGGTAATAGTGGGTGGTTGTGCTAGAGTAAGGAGGATGGTGGAATAATAGTGGGTGGTGAGGTTAGGGTGGTGATTAGGGTGACTATTTGGTAAGGTGGTGGGTAATAGTGCTTGGGGTAATAGTGGGTGGTGAGGTTAGGGTGGTGATAAGGGTGACTATTTGGTAAGGTGGTGGGTAATAGTGCTTGGGGTAATAGTGGGTGGTGAGGTAAGGGTGGTGATTAGGGTGACTGTGGTAAGGTGGTGGGGTAATGGTGGGTGGTGGGGTAATAGTGGGTAATGGGGTTAGGGTGGTGATTATGGTGGGGTAAGGGTGGTTGTGTTAGAGTATGGAGGGTGGTGGGATAATTGGTAGGGTAGGGTGGTGGGATAATAGTAGGTGTTGTGGTTAGGGTGGTGATTAGGGTGACTGGTAAGGTGGTGGAGTAATGTTGGCTGGTGAGGTAATGTGGGTGGTGATTAGGGTGGTAAGGTGTGGGGTAATGGTGGTTGTGTGGTAATAGTGGATGGAGGGTTTAGGGTGGTGTTTAGGGTGACTGTGGTATAAAGTGGTGGGGTAACGGTGGGTGTTCTAGGTGGTATGGTAATACTGGGTGGTGGGGTAAGGGTGGTGATGGTGGGGTAGTGGTTGGTGGTGGGTAATAGTAGGTGGTGGAGTAAGGGTTATTGTATAGGTTGGTGAGGTACGTAATGAGTGGTAGAATAGGTAATAGGTATATAATAGTGGGTGGTGGGTAGGGTGGTGTAATAATAGTGGGTGGTGGAGTAAGGGTGTGGATGGGATATGTGGTGGGGTAAGTTGGTGATTATGGGGTAGTGTGGTGTGGTAATATTGGGTGGTGGGTTAGGGTGGTAAGGTGTTGGGTAATGGTGGTGGTGGGGTAATAGTGGGTGATGGGGTAAGGGTGGTTGTTAGAGTAGGGAGGGTGGTGGGATAATTGATAGGGTAGGGTTATGTGATAATATTGGGTGGTAGGGTTAAGGTGGTGCTTATGGTGACTATATGGTAAGGTGGTCAGGTAATGGTGGTGGTGGGGTAATTGCGGGTGGTGGGGTAAGGGTGGTGATTAGGCTGACTATGTGGTAAGGTGGTGGGGTAATGGTGGGTGGTGCGGTAATAGTGGGTAATGTGGTTAGGGTGGTGATTATGGTGGGGTAAGGGTGGTTGTGTTAGAGTATGGAGCATGGTGGGATAATGGGTAGGGTAGGGTGGTGGAATAATAGTAGGTGTTGTGGTTAGGGTGGTGATTAGGGTGACTGGTAAGGTGGTGGGGTAATGGTGGGTGGTGGTGTAATGGTGGGTGGTGATTAGGCCGGGTAAGGTGTGGGGTAATGGTTTTTGTGGGGTAATAGTGGATGGAGGGGTTAGGGTGGTGATTAGGGTGACTGTGGTATAAGGTGGTGGGGTAATGGTGGGTGTTAGGTGGTATGGTAATATTGGGGTAAGGGTGGTGATGGTGGGGTAGTGGTTGGTGGTGGGGTAATAGTAGGTGGCGGAGTAAGGGTTATTGTATATAGGTTGGGGAGGTATGATAATGAGTGGTAGGATAGGTATAATTATAGTGGGTGGTGGGTTTGGTGGTGGGATAATAGTGGTCAGTGGGTTTGGTAGTGGAGTAAGGGTGGGGAAGGGATATGGTGGGGTAGTGCGTGGGGTATTAGTGGGTAGTTGGATTAAGGTGGTGATTTATAGGGTGACCTATGTGAAAAGGAGGTGGTGTAGTGGGTTGGTGGGTAATAGTTGGTGGGGTAAGGGGTGGGGCAAGCATTTTTGGGCAGGTCAAAAGGGGGACAAGTGATTTTTGGTGGGGAGGGGGGCACAGCGATTTTGGCACAGATGTTTTGGGCACCGTTTCTATAGGCCTATTATGGCCTATAGACCTAAAAGGTGTAGGAAAATGTAAGGAACTGCGGTTCAAATTATGCCAAATTTCCTGCTTGCTGTGCTTGCATTTATATATGATAAGACAATTTCAATTTAAAACTCAAATTTAAAACCTTAAAAGGTTTTAAACTGAGTGCAAGAAAATCTTGGGCAAAGATTGTTTGGCACATCAAAAGGGGGGGAAAGGGTTTTTTGGCACATCAAAAGGGGGGGACAAAGATTTTTTTGCACAGCCAAAGTGGGGGATTTTAAGTGATTTTTGGCAGACCATTTTGAGAATAAACCCCCGGGACACATGATTTTTGTACAGCCCCTCACGCATCATGATCATCGACCCCAACCCTCAGCCCTTCAACCCCCCCCCTGCTAGGCTACTAGGCTACTAGCCTACATGATTATTAAACCACCCCGGAGTAGCAGATGAGTAAAATGACTGCTGGGATCTTCTTTCTCATTCCTTTTTGGAGGTAGGTCCCGGGGGTAGGTCTGGCAGCTCCTGGCCCGGGCTCCTGGCCTTCAGTGTAGGCCTAGGTGCTACAGGCCCTATAAATTAGGCCCAATGTGACTGAGTGATGTGGCCCTAGGTAGGCCCTGATCAAATTTATTATGATGATGCATTTTGGCTGGGTCATGCATGCAGGCCGGCTGAGAGTGACGTGGGCTGAGTCATTGGTGCATGACGATATCGATTTATCTATCGAATCGATCGACGTGCGTACTATTGAAGGACTTGTAGAGTTCATCCTAAACCGGATACGGGGAAAGGTATTCCGGGGAAATCCCTGAATACCGATTTTCAAAGCTGAAATTTTAGGAGTTGAGTTCCGTTTTAAAAACGGTTTGACCTGTTTCCCGTGCACGCCGGAAATGACAGGCAGAAATTACCAAATTACTGATAGCTGGGTATTTTCTAGGTTGAATCAATTTCCAAGATCTTTAGCGTGAGCATGGTGCCCCGGGCATGGTGAGAGCGCTGTTATATTGGTCATTATGCCTCATGCATTTTACGGTTAACATTTGATAAGCTTAATAAAATGTGATTCATCCAAGTGTTGTATTTCGGCGACAGGATTTGAAACATGATGAAGGCTGTACATGACATGCATGCTTGGTGACGTCCATTGAATTGCAAAGAAGGAATTGCGTACTTGTATAAACAACTTGTGGTAGTCTTTTAAAGAACGGTATGTATTAAAAATAGAAAATCTTAAGATTTTATGTTAGCGTCTGTCAGCCCAGGCATATGACATGTATGAGCTATTATCACTGATAATTATTATGTTATGCATGTATGGCGTATTTAATACACTACAAACATGACAAACAGTGTCAACTCTTATAGGCCGCCCTAGTACATGTACTTATTTCAGTCTGGATTTATTCAAAATTAGGACTTACATGTAGTACATGATTGACGCTGTCAAATAGAATGATTTTGCTGATCTGAGTGAATCTGCTCAGTGCTTGATTTGAAAATATTTTGATTTTGAATTAAAATTAGGCATATCTTCGACTTGGGGTCAAACATGTCAAAACGGACGATATAACATCGAGCTATTATAATAAATGCATGAATGAATTAATGCGACTATCAAAGTAAAATGTACACTCGATCGGACATCTGGGAACTATAGTCCTATTAAACTAGCGCGCACAATATCCGCGCATAGCAACACTACACTGGGCTGTATCCCCCTGTGCAGCTGTGCCCTGCAGTCGGGACCACTCTCCCGATCGAGCGACACATGAGGTCAGGACTGGTCGATCAAGAGAATGTACGACCAATCGGCCATTTGATGCATACCACAGCAATATTTCATCAATATGTTTGAATTTGTTTTGAAAACAGGAAAAAGATGGCTACCAGTGGTCAAATACGAAGCACTAAGACCTATATTTGGTATACTGCTGATGTGCTTGGTACCGGTGCAACAAGTACAGTGTTCAAGGGGAGACATAAGGTAATTGAAAGGTCACAGAATTTAACATGTACATGTGCGGGCTTGTTTATAACTTGCCCGCACATGTTCCAGGAATGTCGACTTTTTTTTTTAATGTTAAAAACTTCAAGATTGGACTTGGAGACCGGTCAGTTTTATGGTTTGAAATGTGCTTTAAATTTACTGAAATTTAAAAGGGAGAAGGAAGTATGAGCTACATCGTATGTCAAATTTCATTTCCTTTTGTACAGTAATTCATTTGAAAATCAAGGCACAAAGGCATTCATTCTTTGTACTTTCGATAGAAAACTTTTCTGTTCGAAACATGTGGTACGGTGGCAACATGCTTGATGTTGTTAATTTTTTTATTGTATTGTATCAGTTATAGCAATGGTTATTGTATTTGTATAGCCAGCCCATAGAACTTGCGTGCAAGTTTTGGCACAATATTTAGGGTTTTGGACTTTTGCCAAGTCGTACGGTGGTTCAAAATTGCCAATAAACTGTGAACAATGAACTGAACTGCTTCAGTAAACAAAGCAAGGTCCCATTTTTGTTTTACCTTCATCAATTCAATTAGGGTCGGTGTGGTTTCCTCATGATGTAGTACTTCAAGTATGGCTTTACTTTTAAGGATTCTAAATTTCTATACTTCAACAAGGAAGTTCCCCATTTTGAATTGAAAAAAACTAAATTTTTACCTCAAAAGTGATAAATTTTAAAGAATAAACCATTTTTTTTATGAAGTACCATACCGGGGTACTATGAATAATACCTACTTAGGGACCGTTCACAAACACTTGTAAGGGAGGGCCTGATGCAAACAAATTTCATTGCAAAAAAAATTTGGGCCCCCCCCTACAGACCTAAAAAATTTCAGGCCCCCTTTTTGACATGAAAATTATGGGTCAATCCCATGGATAGAAAAGCATATAAACTCAATTTTCCCAGGAAAATTTGTGGTCATTTTTTCAGCCCCCCCCCCCAGAGGGTCAACAATTTTCAGGCCCCCCCTTTTTTTCATCAGCCCCCTAACAAGTGTTTGTGAACACTCCCTTACATTGTATGTATCAGATACATGATGTATGAAAGTGTAACCAATCAATAATTTTTTTAACCTAACCCAAACTGAAAATACAGATAATTATTGATGGATACGGCTCTGGTTTTTTTAACATGTATCAAAAGGCTAAATGACACTTTGGGAGACCCCAGCAGAAACACATGACATATTTCAGGATAACTTTTTATATTTTTATGTAGTGTAGACCTAGGCTAATCTTCCATAGCTTAACAAAATTTGTCCCAGTTTTCTTTCTTTACTTGTGACAAGACCAAATGTCCAATTGTTAACGGAAATTTGTCAACCTAACAAAAGTGACTAATTTGTTTTGTTTACAAAATAAAACCAGATCAGCTCTGAGTATTCTGTTCAATATTTTATGAACACATGTTAGTACAAGATCCAAGAAATCCAAGATTTACCTAAATAATTTCTAACATGAAAAATTTTTGAGCACTTGAAAATTATGTTTCGGACGTTACATTTTCCGTTAACAATCTTGCTCTATTTTTAACATGGTCTAAGTGATTGTTTTATCATGTAAAACATACACAAATACTTTAAATGTTTGCCTCAGGGCAATATAAATAATTGCAAGTGCAAATTTTGCATCGGTTGAATGTTTTCAAATTATGGTGAAGCATTACTTAAATGGGTCTCATTTTCCGTTAACAGTTTTGTAACATCCGAAAGAATACATATTGTCTTATAATTATGTGAAGAACGATACTAGCTTTGAATTTTCATTATTAAGTTGAAGTAGACATGACAACAAGTATCTAAATGAAAAATGATTTCACTTCCTCTCGACTTTATGTAAAATGTTGGCCACACAACATTTCCGTTAACAATGGTAACATCCGAATCAAATGTAACATCCGAGACAGAAAGAGTGACATTTTGTTGAAGAAATTTAATTAGAGGGGAAATAAAAAGGTCAAATGGATTGGAAATCATGGGAAGGCCATAGTAGAAACATTTTTTATCATACCCAGGTTTGTTCTTTGAGTGTGCAAACCGTTAACATGTCAAGTTTGTTTCGGATGTTACAAGGCAAAATGTTAACGGAAAATGAGGCCAATAACAGGGCATTGTAAGAAGATTTTAGAATATACACTTAAATGAATGTGAATTTCTAGTAAATATGGTGTACATCCTCATTTTCCTAATATTGCTGACTCCATTTCACCTTTGTTAACCTTGCTAGTGGAAAAAAATTACAAGTTGTTAGCTCTACAATATCTATTGTCTCTATGCATAACACATAAGATAAAAAGCAACATAATTAATTTGGTTCACTCTTTTCAAATTAATTTCATTACTGACATATGCACATGTCCTAAGAAATTTATTTTAAATTTGAAAAGCAACTTACACTGAATATTTCTCCATTACACTAGCAAAATACTTTGATTTAAAATGTGTTTCGGATGTTACCCATTTTTTGTTAACAAGTCCAAAATGAAGTTGTAATTTCAATAAACTTTATAATATTTTAGCATAAGATGACATCTAAAACTTATTGAAAATAATTAAGTAGCAATTTTGTCATAATCATTTATTTCAAAATTGAAAAAAGCTGCATTTTCATAAAAAAAATTATCATTTTAACATAAAATATATATAAGTATGTACATGTGTTAGGCCTATATTGGAATCACTATGCACATATACCAGAAACAAAGCAGGAGAAATACTTACTATGCTTCATACAGCTTCATTATGTCCGATAAAACAATAAATTATCAATGGAAACAAATTAACCACTAAGAAAAATACTCTTACAACAGAACAAGTTTCATGGGAATTATTTGTTAACACAGACTTATGAGCTGTTTTAATACTGAGCAGTTTTGCATATTTTATATGTGCAAATGATAAATGATTGTGCCTTGCATTAAAAAAATTCTGAGTGTCCATCATGGCAACATACCTGTTGTATATGCAATGATCTCATGTTTGTTAATTCAACTTCCAACCATCAAACTTTGTAAAAATGTTAACATCATGTAACATCCAAATCACTGCCTTTAATTATACACATATTTGTACGTATTTTGAATCATTTGAATAATTTCAACAGGTTTTCTGATTCAAAGTGATTGATATTATGCTAAAATAATGAAATGTCCCAAATGTTTCCTTCAATAAGTTCAATTAGATTGCAATTGCATGTTAACGTAATGTAACATCCAAACACTTTTAAGTTGGGAAGACGTAAAAGAAAGCCTGATTATGATTCTAAGAAAGGTGTAGCCCTTTGTGTTATCAACTTAATGCTTCAGGGAGCTAATTAATTTGGTTTATTATGATTTCCAGTGCACATTTACAATAAGGATGTGGGTAACAATGTATATGAATAAATGCCATATCAGTACATGTATATACATCTAAATTAAACAATTTCTTCAGTAAGATGAAAATATCATTTAATGATGATTAGATTTTCAAGTGATAGGTTTAATCATCTGACAGTGATTATCATTTACATTTTTGAACTAATATGTGCTTAGAAATAGGGCCAGATACCTGCAAACAATGCATGTTAACAAAATAATGTAACATCCGAAACCCACAAGTATCTAGAGTTACATTTTTACTATAAAGGCATTATCAAACTTATTTTGATATGTCAGTACTTGGTTTTCATTACCTTGTTCACATATGGATTAGCAATATATGTGGATGAAATTAATTACATTTAGAGCATATTTTTGACCACCAAACCTGCTATTTTGCCCATTTTTCAGTTTCATATGCCTGAAAAGTTACCTAAAAGTGATCGCAGAATGGCGATATTTGGTCAATAGTAACTTGGACTCATTATTTTCCTATGACAACTAATTTGGTAACTAATGGGCATTACAATAAGCAATATCTAGCTTTGGCAACAAGTTGCTTTTTATGAAAAAATCTCATTTGGCCAAAGGGTCTACAAAGTTTACAGACCAAATGAACAGAATTAAGCTCCAAGTTTTGTATTTTCATAAAATTCAAGTCATCTGCTTTGAGAAACAACATATTTTAAGTGTCTTCTGTCAATTTCATTTTTACCCTCTCAGTTCACACTTTTGATACATGTTAAAAAAACCAGAGCCATACATAAAATTGTGAACATTTGAAAGTGAGCCAAATTTGTTGCCATTTTTTTTTTATTCTGTGGAATATTTCACCATGCATTGTTTGGATCATAAATGAGGTCATTCATTTTTATATTAACTGCAGTGTAAATAATTATGTGCAATTCAGTTACGTTTTGAATAGGATATACATCAGGTGGTAAAGCTATAAATAGGCCCTAGGTATTCAAGAATAAATATTCAGGAAAATTTGGCACAATGCCCACAAAATGATGCAGGTATACAGATTATGTACATTCATTGCTGCCTTTATTAAGTTTACCATTTAAAATGTAAATAAACAGGCATACATGTACAACCAGGATGTGTATCGGACATTTTCACACATTTATTTTCACCTTTCATTAAGCCGGTATGTAGCGAAAATATAAGTGTGCAAATATAATTGGTGTACTTGAGTAAAGGTGTATAAAAGAAACTGAAAATTGTGAATTAAATTATCAAAATTAGCCAAGTTCAAATTGTGTGAAAATTTCCACATTATATTTTTACCAAATGACCTATTACACAGACCTTTGATAAAGGACTTTGACATGAAGAAAAACCCACGCACTGGAATTATGTTGCCTCATGCAACTCCAGAATCCATTATATTGGTACAGTGCCACATTCTATTGGTTGGCCATAAATTATTTTTCATGCAGTATTTTTGTCAGTTGAATTTCATGTTGAAGGTCATGTATAAGTATAATGTGCTTAAATACTTGTGGGTATAATGACCTATCTCATGCAATGGGTGTGTGTCATGACTGGAATATATGTAGTGGGAATTCCCCACATGGCATCATATCTTCTGTGAACTCGAGCCATGAATGGATCTCATTAAAATTGCACTCTATGGTATCAAATAATCAAAACCTTCCATTGTTAAAAAACATTGGCTACAGAAACAAAGACCTATTTTCACATGTGAATTAATTATCCTGTGGGGAAAAAAGCCATGCACATGCATCTGCAGTTTTTCATCTCATTTTGTACTTTTCTGTTAGAATTGCTGTTAGAATTAATTGATCACTGTCAGAATCATTAAATGAGGATCGATATTAATTGCTAAATATGAAGCATAATTTACAAAATTTAATCATTATACACAATAATGTCTGTTTGTTTTTTAAAACATGTTTATTGATTGTATAAAATGTATTTTGTCGTTTATGAAGCAGCACGGCATGTTGATAAAATAATAACAGACATTTATTATGTGTGCTGGGAGAAGCACCTGGTATATTGGTGCCTGGGTTCGTGGGTCAATGGGCCCTTGTATTCAGGCTTTGGGTCAGCTGCTATGAAGCGCACAATAACAAAAATAGCAAGCAAATTGTCAACAATAATAACCAGCCGTATACTGTCGAACTCGAAATGGAAATCTTTATTAATGGTTAATTAATAGCTCTGCCAATTTTTAATGAACTTGGTTTTTTTAGTCTGATTTTAAGCTTTGATGTTTACAAAGACTTGTAAAAATTAACAATAGAAAAAATTATAGTTTCTTGAGCACAAAAACAGATAAATATCATTATTATTAGTACAAATGTTGAACCTTTTGAAATTAAGTTGGACCTGACTATTATAGTTGGGTGTACATGTATAGTTGAAATATTTCTCATGCATGGATAATGATTTTGAGTGGGTGCACAACAAGTAAACCCAAATTATTTTGTTCTATGGTTAAAGGTCAACATGTTTACTTGTGTTTCCATTTCCAGTTGTTGTGATTTGGTCATTCACAGCACCCTGCGAATAGTAGTGAACTTAGGCAAAAATTGCATTGATCATTTCATAGTGTGCGCAGTGGCGGCACCAGGAATTTTTCTCGGGGGTCATTGGGGGTGCAAAGTGAATTTCGGGGGGTGCAAAATCAACAAACCTTGTGCAAATTGATGCAGTTTTGGGGGTTTTACTGGGGGGTCAACAGGGGGGCAAGAGTTCTGACTGGGGCACATTTTCCCCCATGCCCCCTGTGGCATATACTTTTGTAGGTCAGTGTGGTTTCCCGGTGTGGTTCTTGACTTAATTACCGTGTTTCATCAAATAAACGCCTCGCTGGCGCTACATTTTCCCAAGGGGGGGGGGGGGGTTTATTCAAGGTCAATTTTAGAACGATAATTCCCATTAAAATCATTAGGAAAACTTAAAACTCACACTAAAATGACGAACTATGAACTAGAAACACTGACTTCTAGTTCACTTCCGGGTTTCCAATCCAGATTTTCGCCAATTATTGACGCAATTTACGACCATGTGGACAACTTGGTAAGCTTACTACACAAGATAGCATGGAAATATCAACATTTTTTAAACATCTTGGTTGAAAAAAGTTGTGGGGGCGTTTATTTGAGGGGGGTGACTATTTGACGAAATACGGTATGTCAACTTGTAAAGAGGGCTCAAAGTATATGATTTGTAGACTGAACTTCTGCAAAACATCAAGTTGTTATAATTTTTCAATAATATATTGATTTAGACATATATTTTTGGCAAGATCTTACCATATTGGACACTTTAGGGATAAATATGTTCTTTGAGTTTCAGTGGTGGGCTTTAGCATTGAAATTAACCATTAGCATGATTAGTGGTAGGCCCAGAAGTAAGTGGTGGGTTCGACGGTCTCCACCGCCCACTATAGACTTGAAGAGCTTTCGAGAGGTGTGTCCTCGCATCCTATATATTTTGTGTACACATATCTGCCTACGCCTACACAGATCTAAATTTAGTTTTACCGTACTTTAGATTCAAAGTTCAAACTTCATACAGGGATTCAGTATCTATTTTAGTTTCACGAGTAAAACAAAGTTCATAGATAATCTAAGTTATAGACAGGGTCCAATGATTCCATATAATCAAAAGGCAAATACAATATGGTCATTTTCACGGTAAAGGGTGTAACTTTTGATTTTTAGGGTCAAAATTTCAAACCACTTAAATATGTTTCTGTTTACTGTAATCATGCATAGAAGCAACTTAAATTCCAGTAAAATAGTGTTTCAAGGCTTAAACCTTTTGATTTCTGATAAAAAATTTGACATTTCCATAACATTTTGGTTAAAAAAAAAAAAAAAATGTATTTTACATAAGCTCAGAAAATTATAACATGAAAGCTGGAATACATGTGAAATCCCATTCCAAAGTAAGTCAACAGATATAAGTTAAATTTTATACCATGTTTTGCTATGTTTGTAATTGCACTTTTGAAAATTTTTAACATCAAGGGTCATTTGCAATGGAAATTTCCCAACCTTAAACATATTTTTTAAGTTTTAATTGGGTTCCTAAAATAATTTAAATGTCTAACTTCATGTACAAATACTACTTGATGAAAGGAACCTCCCAGCCAAGTTTCACAGAAATTGGAGTTATTTTTAGAATTGGCAATTCAAGCGATTTGTGTTTCGGAGGCTTCAGTTAACAACACAGGTGATCATAAAAGTAAAATATTTGGCTAACTACTACAAGTTGACATGAAAAAATAGGTAAAAAATATCACAATTACCAATTTTCATGCTTTGCTTCTAAGTATTGAATTTCAGTTGTGACAAAAATTAAATTATCACAGCAAGTCATTTTTTTTTTTTTTTTTTTTTTCATGTTTACAATGGTTAAACATTGCAGAAGTAGTTTTTTTGAAAACAACACTGTTGGGATCATCTAAGCTGTTATTTTCTTGTGTGTATTGAATCAATGATTCTATGCGGCAGATATTGCAGATTTATAACATGATAATTTTTTCACCCATTTGTTAAGTATGGTGTTATTTGCATGTGAAGCCTCCGAACGGGCTTTCTTGGATATCAGTATATTTTTCAAGCATTAACCATAATATCAATTTTTTTTTAAATTTATGACATTCTGCACATATCATGCAACAATTACAATGCAGATATCAATATGGAACATACCAATTTAGATATGCACAGATGATAATTAAGTTTACTGTTGTTTCGAGGCTTCATTTGTTTCGGAGGCTTCAATTGTTAACGGAAAGTTTGTATTGGGTCCCATTTTCAAACGGTGATATATATCTCCATGATTTAAAAACAAGTGACTTGAGGATCTACTTTGCTACATTTTGATAAATAGATTGGATGAGCTCTTTTATTTATATTTGCCCAAGCTTGCTGAACAGTTTGTTTCGGAGGCTTCAAAAAAGTTAACGGAAAATCGGCTCTTTGAAGTCAAGATTTTATAAAAAATTTAAAAGCTTGCAAATCAACTAATTTTTGTTACCCATTTCAAGTGAAGATATCAACTGTTATGAATCAAGAAGAAGTGAAGAAATAACC
The DNA here is from genome assembly GCF_039555335.1 of Amphiura filiformis. Taxonomy (NCBI): domain Eukaryota; kingdom Metazoa; phylum Echinodermata; class Ophiuroidea; order Amphilepidida; family Amphiuridae; genus Amphiura; species Amphiura filiformis. The sequence goes on along the minus strand of NC_092635.1, from coordinate 60,690,303 downwards.
AAGAATTATGAACCAAAGCTATACCCACAAAGTTTGTTAACAATTGTTAACGGAAAATGAAGCCTCCAAACGACAAATATCAAGTCCGGTTCTCAAAAATACAGGGCTGTTCACAATTAAATCTAATGTGGCAGTGTTTACTGAACATATGACCGTACTTTCAGGATAAGAAAAATTATCCATGAACTAACTGAAGAAAACACAGGGTTTTACAAAATGTTACTGTTTTTTACAGTTTTTCAAAATGGCAATATTAGGTACATTTAAGCCTGCTAAAACTGAACGCAGCAACTCCCGAAGATGATTATGCTACCCAAGGTAGCTGCTAACTAGATGACTTATGTGGCCAAAAATCATGGAATTCTGTGGCTTTATTAGAAAACTACGGATCAAAATGTTAAAAATCCAAAGTTACACCCTTTACCGTGAAAATGACCATATACTGTACTTGAAGTCTTGTCATGTCTATGTGTGCACCAAAAAAAATGTGGTATAAAACCAACTCAGCCACATTTGTGTGTCTGTCCAAGAGGGTTACAGCCCGCTAGTCCGAAGGCCCGCCAGTCCGAAGGTTCGCTAGTCCGAAGGTCCGCTAGTCCGAAGGTTCTCTATTCCGAATTCTAAATACGGTCCGCTAGTCCGAATTTTTAACTAGGTTCGCTAGTCCGAATTTTAAATAAGGCTCGCTAGTCCGAATTATATATAAGGTTCGCTAGTCCGAATTTAAAATCATGTTCGCTAATTCGAATTTGATTTAGGGTTCGCTAGTCTGAATTATGAATAAGGTTCGCTAGTCCGAATTTTAAATAAGGTCCGCTAGTCTGAATTTAAGAAAGAAAGAAAGAAAGGAAAGAAGGAAGAAAGAAAGAAAGAATTAAAGGAAAAAGGATTTATAGAGAAAGACTTAATCAATGAAGAAATAAAATAAATAGAAAAGTTTGTATTTTAGACATTCATAATAGGCCTAGCTCTCGTTGTTGTTTTGAAATTTTTCCATTACCATTGAGGCGATGGTGTATATTTGATTGCAATTTCACTCAATCTGCAAAACCTACATGTAACTGATGTATCAGTAATTTTTAAAAGGAATAAATATTCAAATACAGCATCTATACCATGTATACTTTTTGTGTCTTTAGAACATAAATATACAGTTTTCATCGATTTGGAAACTTATTGGGTTACTTGCATTGTTTCCTTTCTGAAAACCTTCGGACTAGCGAACCTTTTGGCAAATTCGGACTAGCGACCGCCACGTCCTCCATTAAATACGTGTTCGGACTAGCGAACCGTCGGACTAGCGAACCTTCGGACTAGCGGTCCTTCGGACTAGCGGGTACTCGCCAAATTGTGTACCTCTGCCACATTTGTGTGTCTCTCCAAGAGGCAGAGTCTTAGCCAGAAATCAGAAACCACCCGTCCAAACAGATACCAAAATTTGACCCTCAAATATAAAACAACTTGTCTATACCCATGGAAGGGTCACTGGGGTCAAATATGTCCTGATTCGGCCTTTACATATCACTCTGAATTAGTCTCAAGTTCAACCTTAAAATCATCTGTTTTAGAGCTATCACATCTGTAAAATCCATTAAATCCACCCGTCTAAAATTAGATTAGCCCGTCTTAACGCATGGCTGGCTAAGACCTTGTCAAGAGGGCAAAATTGTGTACCTCTGGATTATTTTTTGCTATGTTCCTGGCAAACTTTGCTTTTTGTGAGACACACTGTGCCAAAAACACACATTAAGCTTTGCATGCGCAAACCTTTGTAAAGGTTAAGCTTAAAAGATGCCAATTGTCTTTCCATTTTGCCAATAAATGCAGGAGGTACACCCTAGGAGGTACATTATATTTTCTCTCCATGAGTGATAATTTACCATAGTGTTACATTGTTTACACACATGCACAGGGCAATTTTGAGTCTGTTTTTGCTGAACCATGAAATGGTATCAGCCTATAAGTGAATGTTAATACTAGCTTACTAGCTTACTAACTGACTAACCATTTGGTCTGAAATGGACATATCTCCAAATGCCACGAAGGTGTAACCCCCGAGTGGTGTCAAATGGAAGAGAAAACATTAAAGAATATAATAAAGAAACACAGGGGGGTGCTACTGCTAATAGTTTTAAAGTTGTGGTCCATTTTTATTCAGAAGTCGCCCAATTGGGCTACTAAATCACAGGTTTGCACTGGGAGACAGCTTGTCTGCTATTTTGATAACAAGCATATATTGTTTCCAAGAAAGTGAAGTAAATATTGTGAAATTCCCAAAGTATTATTAAAACAGTATCTTAACCACAGTATGGACCAAACTGGACGTGTCTAAGATCGCCCACTACAGCCCATTTTGTGGTTAGTATTTAGATCACAGGAAATTACAGTGTCCCATGATGCATTTATGAAAATACACACTAAGGGTATGTGGTAAATGCTATAGTTACCTATGATTGCGCAATAATGGTGAATACTTGTGTGGTGGGGGTTTGGTGGTCGAATGTTATTCCTTCCCATGATGCATTTATGAAAATCCATACACACCAAGGCTACAAGGTAAATACTATATAGTTGCTACCAACATTTTGAAATATGTCCGATTGAGCTACAACTTAGTACAAATAATCCTTGATATAAGGGGATCATGAAACATTATCTGAGGTCATCCAAGGTCAAAGTTTAAAACTGCTCCGATGAGACTCTGGAAAAACAATCCCCAGCACTTGGGGAGCATGAAACAGCAAAGGTCATCTGAGGTCAAAGGTCAGGTCAAATTTTAAGTTGCTCCGATTGGGCTGTAACTCGGGGAAAATGATCCCTGACACTTAGCGAGTATGAAACTGCAAAGGTCATCCAAGGTCAAAGGTCAGGTCAAATTTAAAATTGATATGATCATGCTGTAACTCAGGGAAAACAATCCCTGACACTTCCACAAGTATAAAACTGCAAAGGTCATCTGAGGTGAAAGGTCAGGTCAGATTTGAAGTTGCTCCGATCGGCCTAGGCCTATACCACAATATGCTGTCGAAGTCACATGGTTCAGCTATGGTGCGGTAACCGCTCTAGTTATAATATGTCTACTCTACATATCTCTGTGGAGGAATCATTTGAAATGGGCTATTCCAGTTGAAATTCATACACCCCCTATAACACATGACCTTAATCTCACACACAGGGGGTATAGATTTCAAATGGAGTCACAGGTAACCCCATTTATAATTCACACTCCCTGTGTGGAAGATTAAGGTCATGCTTTCCATAGGGAGTGTAAGGATTTTATCTGGAATAGTCCAATGTGATTTTTTTAATGCAGGTATATGTGACATGTAACCTTTATAACACAGACGCTGGATGCAGTGGTTATATTAAAATTGAGCTTCCTCAATTTGTTATCTGTAATGTGCAATGTGAAACAAAATTAGGCATTGCGGCCTATTTTAAAGGTTTCATTGTGTAAACTTGCCTTTCACTTTTAATTTACCTTGTCACTTATACATAGATCAGCTTGTAATCGGCGGAAATTGTTAGGCTTTTACCACTGCGCTGGAAAGTAGACCGACATTAAAAGTGATATAGCTGACCTGTATCAATTGTCTATATTTTGCATATTTAATATTTTTAAAGTAGACAAAGTATAGGAATTAAATTAATAGTTTGTGATGTTTCTGGCGAGATATCACAAGCCCAGTCACAAGACAATTCTCAAAATAAAATATATCAATATTAATGTGCGATGTTATAAGGCCTACCAATTACGAGCTGCTCAAAGTGTACATAATTTTATTAGCAATATTATTGCATCAATTGGAAACATTTTGTAAGTACATGTACAAAGGATTTCTCTATTAATTAAACTGACAACTTCTCTTGAACTCAATTCTTTTCTAGAAAACTGGGGATCTAGTAGCAGTAAAAGCTTTTAACAACATCAGCTTCCTCCGCCCTCATGCAGTGCAGCAGCGGGAATTTGACGTCCTGCTTAAACTTAACCATCCAAATATTGTAAAATTATATAATATTGAAGATGATGTAAGTATATAGAAATAAATGGGAAAAATGTACTTAAATAAATAAGCAAAAGTTGTGATTGGTCTTTGTTGCAGTTTTTTACTCCATTCCATAGTTTTACCTTTATAATTTCAAATTTGCCACCTTTGGCCGCGCATTGACCATATTGTGTCCTAAATCATTGCTGCAGAGGTATATATTTTTACAGAAGGCCTTGTTTTCCCCATATACCTTTATTTTTCAATGATTGACAATGGGTATGTAATGTATAAACAACACTTACTGTAGCGCATTTCCAGTACCAGTATCTGGTCAAAGCATTTAAAAAATGTACAAAACAAGCAATATCAGAAACAAGAAAAAAAATCAGCCTTAGCAATCAGTATAGGTGAGTTGTTATGTTACTGCACTGGGAGATACTTTGGATGTTTAGACCATCAGACTTACGTTCCACAATTTTGGTCCCTGTACACTAAAAGACCTATCCCCAATTACTCTTACTGCTCCTAGGGACAATGTTATAGACGAAGCGTTAAGCCGTAAACCCTCTTTAAATGAGATGGGTCTTCAAACAATCAGACATATAATAGGTACAGGGTCTCCCCATCAGTCCAAAACACTGTCAGTCTGAACCACCACCAGTCCAAATTTTTAGGGTCAGGGTTAAGTTTAGGTTTAGGCTTGGGGTTAGGTTTAGGGTTAGGGTATGCTTTAGGCAAGCTTAAAATTCGGACTAGCGGTGGTTCGGACTGACAGGGTTTCAAACTGACAGGGTGTACTCATAGGTACCACTAGTACGTAGATTGGGGACAAATTATTCAGTGACTTGTAGATGGATAAGATGATTTTGAAATATCAAAAAAAAACTTTTCCCCTATACCCACTTAGTACAAAATTTGCAAGTTTATATACCCCTGCCCTGCCTCGCAGTGATTCTTAATTTGAATTATTGTTTATCTGATATTTGTCTCTTCATTTCTTTTTTTGAACAGCAAATTACTAAGCAACCAGTTATCATTATGGAATTATGTACTGGAGGTAGTCTTTATCACATGTTGGATGAGCCAGAAAATTGTTATGGTGTCAGTGAACAAGAGTTCAAAAATGTCTTAAAGGATGTGTGTAAGTCTAACTCATTTGTATCATGCAACAATCATGCAACCAAATGTGTTTATGGTCACAAGATGAATAAAGGTAAAAACAATGTGAAAAGAGAAAACCATACGTTTTGGGTTGCAAGAATCAAGATAGCTTCTCATCAACTTGTGCAACGAAATTGTAACCATGCTTAATTTCAATGGCAAGAGAAAAATAAGTACAATGTGTACAGCAAAGAAGGGTACCTCTGTCAGCAGAGCATGTATCTCTTGACTCTTTTACTACACACCTGAGCACAAAATACCAGACTGCTCAGAGAACAGATGGTAGTCAGTTAGTCCACACAAGTGAAAGAATAGTGCAAATCAAGTCAGATATTGACAGATACCTTCCTGTTCAGGTTGAGACAAGCAAGCAGTTTTTAGGTTACTACAAGCAGTTACTTGAGTCAACCTAAAAATAACTGAAACCAAGACATGGCATGAATCTATAAAGCCAGGGCATGATAGGATTTATGTAAGCATATCTAGGCATTACTCTTGACTAAAATTTAACCAAGTGACCATGTGGATGGTGGTGTCTGTGTCATGGTAGATGGCGGGTAAGGGCATTTTTACAGGACAGGCAGCAAGTGTAGCTGACAATCTGGTGTTCGCCTGATAAGATCCAATGGTTATAAGGGCTTTTTTACATGTGTCTGCCCAGCTTTTTCCAAATGAGCCACAGGGAGAAAGCGGATTTGATTAAAAATTTTTGTTCCGCAGAGAGTTTGATTAAAAATGTTTTCCTGCAGAGAGTTTAAACCCAAAAACCCATCACACCAAAGGCAAAGACCTTACCATTGACCAGTGTGATTTTTGAAGTAATTGAAATATTTTGCCTGGAACTATCATAATCTGAAGCAGGTGTTAGTCAATGTGTGCAAAGACATTGTTTTGATATGGCTGTTCACAAATTATTGCGTATCATAACATATTTGTGTATTTCAAAACCAGGTGAAGGAATGAAACATTTAAGAGACCAGGGAGTTGTCCATCGTGACATCAAACCAGGCAATATCATGAGGGTTCTTGCTGAAGACGGTACCTACATGTACAAGTTGGCTGACTTTGGGGCAGCCAGAGAACTCCACGATGAAGAAAACTTTATGTCACTTTATGGTACAGAGGAATATCTTCATCCTGATTTATATGAGAGGGCTGTGTTGAGACAGCCAATCAGGAGGGCGTTTACAGCACGTATTGATCTGTGGAGCATAGGGGTGACATTCTTTCATGTGGCTACTGGAGTGTTACCATTCAGACCTCATGGTGGCAGGAAGAACAGAGAAACTATGTAAGTTGTCATGGCAATTGATCTGAGTGGTTATAAACAGTGAAAGTTGAACCTTTTTTCTTGAAAGAAGTTGTTAAAAAGTAAGGAATACAAGTACAGGTGAGTGTCTAGGGAAGGTGTAATGAGAATGAAACTTACAGAAGGGAAGACATTGGTTCTAAATTCAGAAATAGATTATGTAATTAAAATTGTTTAATCTGGTGGCTCTGGAAAGAGCTGTTTAATGAAATAAGTGTTGGATTGAAAGGAAAAAGTAAGTTAGAATACAGCTTGTTTTATGTAATTAACATTGATTAAAGTGGTAGCTCTGGAAAGAGCTGTTTGATGAAGTGAGTGTGAAATTGACAATAAAAGTGAGTTAGAATACAGCTTGTTTAATGGCTCTGGAAAGAGCATTTAAAAGTGCATTTAAAAACCAGCATTTAAAAATGCTGGTTTTGAAACTTGTGACATTAAGTACATGTAGACAGGAAGTGTTAATGTGTTTGTGGTTCTGTGTGTTTCTCAGGTTCTTTATCACAACCAAGAAAGCATCTGGTGTAATATCAGGAGTGCAAAGGGAATCATCCAATGGACCAATTGAATGGAGCAATGAGCTACCCAAAACTTGCAGGCTGTCACAGTATGTAATATCTATTATGTATACAAATATTAAGAAAAATCGTTTGAGCTTATTCTAAGGCCAGACAAAAGTACGGTAACCCTTTGTGTGTTTTGTCCCAAGCTTTTCTGGAAAATCTAATGCAGTATTATTAAAAAATTTTTGTAAAAGGATGTACGATATTGCTAATGTATTAATAATCATACAATTTGGTGGAATGTGGATCATTGCAAACAAAATCAATTTTAGCCTTAAAAGTGGAATGTTGTTTTCACATTTGCAGAGGACTGAGAACTCGTGTAACCAAACTGTTACAAGGACTTCTTGAATGTAATCCTGAGCACATGTGGACATTTGAAGAATTCTTTGACTGTGCTCGCAACATCTTAGACATGAGAGTCATAGATGTATTCTCAGTATCAACCTCTCAGCTTCTCAAGGTCTACATAGACCCCAAACTGACCTTGGCAGAATTCCAAGAAGATATTGCTCAGCAGACTAGTATTCGTGCAAGTTCTCAATCAATATACTGGGATAATGAACATTTTATTCCTGAATCATCTGTGAAATGTGAAAGTTTTCCTGCAACATCTGAAGAGCAGCCGTTGTTGTTACTGGATAAAGGTGCTGCAGAATTTCCAAGACCAGTGCCTCCTGCTCAACGTACGTATTTCTTGTTCTTGCTCATTCCATCTTTTGTCTTGTCTCTATTATATTGTACTGTTGCTTTAGCATGCATTTCTTATCTTTACACACATGTGCTTATTTCTAACCCAAAAGATTCTTCTCTACAAGACTAAAATCTTCACTGCCAAATCGCTCTTATTCTTAACTATTACCCTTATTTATCTAAAATACCCTCACTTTTTAAGTAGTAAGCTTGTGTAATGTTTCCTGTGTGTGTATTCCATGTTTACTGCACCCGTAAGGATCATGTGGCCATGATTTCCTCATACGGATGAACACCAAATAAAGTTTTATAAACCATAAACTATAGAGGGCGATCTAATCAAATTATTTGGAGTGCATAAGGCACTTCATAGGTTTTGGAGGCTGAAATATGCACCCTGATTTTCCAAAAATATGAAATAGTTTTACATTTCTTCTGTTTTTTAATGGATACAGAGAGTCCCTGGATCTAAAGCCATGTGCTGAAATCAATCATAGTTGATTTTTAAAAAAATGGAAAAAAAAAAATTGTATCCAAAAGGGGCAGATTTCAATTTGTTCAATTCATAATCTATAAAAGATCTAAAAATTGCATTAGTTTTGTACACATTTCTATAATCTTAAATACATTCTGAAATGATGATAAATTACATATTTGCCCCTTTTGGATACAAAATTGTAATTTTTTGGTGACTGTTTTCCATTTTATAAAAAAAAAAATTAACCACAAATGATTGCAGTACTTGGCTCTTGGTCAAGGGTCTCTCCAAATTGCGAAAAAAAGAAATTGCAAAAAAAAAGTAGATTTTTTTATAAATTTTTTCCTAAATGTCAAAAAAAATTCATTTGGAGCCAAAATATGTGATTTGCGCCACAGATAATGCAGTTGCATATTCTTATGAACCCTAGTTTATACGGGAGTTTATAGCAATGTGGTTTTCTTCAGTATGTTGAAATCATGGCGATATATGTTGAGTGACATTACTGATCAGGACCAACTATTTGCCTATTTTCACAGCCAAGTTACCACGAGTGACAACACAGTACTCGCTAGACAATGATGTACCTGTGGCCAAGGTATGTAAAACACTACTGTGTAGTTCAGGAACCCCATATATGGTCTTCTGGGCTGCAACTGCTGGCGTTAATCATGATTACTTGATATTTATTAACTATTAATTTTACATCATTAGGTCTGGATTTATTGTAGGAGCTCATACTAAGTAGATGTAAGTATAAAATGTGATGTTTGTTTGCGCTGTGTAACATTTCGAGGAGTTTAAAAGTCATGTGAAGTCCATGTCACATGAAATGATACCTTACACATATGTCGTCTGCTCAGTGCCAGAAGTAGGTAAGTGCAATAGCTGGCCTGTGAACATTTGGCAATTTACACACAGTATATTGTACTCATCTACACATGGCAGCTATTGCACTTACCTACTTCTGGCACTGAGTAGTTGATATGTACTTGCTTCATTTTGGATTTGAGAATTCATTACTGTACAAAGAGCAAAACCACTTTAGCATGTTAAATCTTTATTACTACATTGCTACGCATACACTGGCCCAACATGATAAACTGAACAAATCAAACATTTTCGTTATATTATCTTTTTCATCAACTTGATCTTTTTTAATTTCCAATATTAATAGAAGATTAAAACTTACACTAGTGACCACACTGCAATCCAAATACTTTTCTCACGATACAATCAATTGGGCTCTGTGTATGTAGTTTTAGGTAATTTTATGTGGCATGGATTTGATATGAAAGCAATTCCCAAGATGTATGCAATAACCTTGGGTTATTTTGTGATTTTTACCAATAGATGTGTTCTGCCGTTCTCTTCTTCAACCTGCAAATCCTGATGAGTGTTGTACTGATGCAGAGACTGTTTGGTGATGCAGTCAAGATGCTTATGTAAGAATGATGGGTAGATGTTTGTGAAAGAGTCTACTATATCCAGGGGCATATCAAGATTCTCGGGGAGGGCAAGGGGCAGTGTGGGCCCTTTTAACATCTCCTTTATCAGCCCTATCCCAACCCACATCACACATCATGTTCACATTTGCTCGGGGCCCCTGAATCCTCGGGCCCCTTGACTTTGTCCACCCTTTCCACCCGATTGCTACACACCTGTCTATAACCTTTGACCCTAATTATAACCATGACCGAAAACCAACTCGAAGATAATATATCTTAGCTTAGCCATAAAGCATTGAACATTCATCAAACACTACCTAAGTATATTTATTCTAACTTTTATTATAGCATACTATTATTTTAAATAACAATTATGCTGAATAAGGGGTAGTATAAATTTGAATGGTTTGCATAATTTTTCCCCAGGTACATGTACATGTACTTATTTATAAAAAATAGTGTATGTATCCAAGGGCTTATGCAGCCAGCTGTGTAGGGAGTGTTTTACACACCTAAATTTGTAAGTTTTGCCCACATGGCCTGTAAGTTGAACACAAATCCTTAAATTTACACTCCCAGGTTTTTTAATTTACACACCCAAACCATCAAATCCTAGGAAAGAAAAAAAGCAAGGTATTGTGTCCTCGTCGATTGGATTCACCATTACCCACCAGGGATTGAGTTTTAAGGCGTGCGAGTGCGATTCGCACGCGCCGCACGCCTGAAAATACGCCGAGGGTGCGATTTTTCGCACACCTAAAAAAAAAAAAAAAAAAAAAAAAAAAAAAAAAAATTTTTTTTTTTTTTTAAGTTTTTAATTTTTATTTAGAATGTCCCTGAACTTAAAAATGTCCCTGAAATATTTTTAATTTTTTTTTTTAAAACTTGAAAAAAATTACAAAAGATTTAAAAATTATAAATTCATGTTCAAAATAGGCAAATTTATAATTGATGTTCACATTACAACCTATTTATGAAGTAAAGAAGCATACAAAACAAATGCATTTTAAAATCATTCATAGATTATTATGTGAACATAATTTACAAATTTGCCTATTTTAAACAAGAATTTATAATTTTTAAATCTTTTTTGTAATTTTTTTTTTAAATTAAAAAAAATTCCAGGGACATTCTGATTCTAAAGTTCCAGGGACATTCTAAATCCAAAAAAAAAAACTAATTAAAAAAAAAAAAATTACAAATGACACTAGCAATAAGTCCAAAGTCCAGGGACATCTATGCAGTATACACCATTCATTACCCCAGAGCTTTTACCATGGCCATTTAAAAAAGTACATGTATGTTGTCACAATTGCTAAGTTTTAGCTGAAAATGAAATCATAGTCATACACCAGTTTTGAAAAAAGCACACCTTGGTTTATTTAGGTGTGCGATTTGCAGCACACCTAAAAGCACACTCGGTTATCCAGGCGCACGATTTACAGCACACCTGTCACATTGCAAAACTCAATGCCTGACCCACTTTTTCATTAAATCCTGCCTTTAAAGGCCTTGTATGTATCCTGAATTATTTGTTTTCCATTTTAGAGTCCAGTATAATAATAATATTCATTTTACTTTTTAGTTCATCAGTGGCAAAATGAAATGTTCAACTACAGTACTATATACTAGCCATGTGGTATCCATTAACTATTAATATCAGATTACGAGCAAAAAAGCATGGTTACCATGGTTACCTGCTAAGATAATCATGTAATTTCGTACTGCCTGTGCTGCTGAGTTAAAGGCTGACAATATAATGGTTGTATAGGCTGCATGCACATTGTTTGTGACATTGGTTGAAAAGCCTGCTATAAAATATGCAACATTGGATCCTCCTGACATGACCACGATTCATGTGATCTGTCATATCAGTCATCTTGTGTTATATTTTGATGCGGCAGTACATAATCACTGCAAACTGTTGGGTAACAATCATTCTGATACTAAAAATTGTTTGCTACACATAGAAATACACAAAAATGACAAAATGAACAAACCAAATGAAGACTGCAAATAAAAAAAAGGGTAAACCGCTAAAAATTAATAATTAAAATAGTTAATGTCAAATTTTTGTCACTACCATTGACCACAGGGCTGTAAAAAATCTCAAATAATTCTGTGTGGACAAACATTTTAACCAAAGAATAGTTTGCCATATCTCAGATGTTTCGTTACCTGGGTAACAGGCAAAAAAGTAAAAGCCCATTGAGTCATGTTAACCTTGACCTATTTTGTAACATTGCTAGGCACCAGAAACAAATTTCTTCGATCTATAGATCGACCGTTGATGATACTTTGTTCAACTAATTAATCAGAATTAACACTAAATTTATATTGGCCAATATCACTACAAGTACAAATTACTATTTTATCATAATTAACAAATTAATTGATTTCATTAATAATACAGATCGACCAAGCATTGATGGTCGATCGAAAGAGCGAAATAATTTGTTTCTTTTGCCTTACCAAAGTAACAGAACACCCGAGGTATGGCAAAAATTCAAACAAACAAGTTGTTAAGGGGAAAACCGGTTTTGCCGCTTGAAAGGTTTCCATTGTTTATGTTCAGTGTCTTGAGAAAGGTGTCTGATTGTTTACAATTCAACTATTGAATTCGCAACAAAAATAAATCACCTCGGGCATACATGGTTCAATGCACTGTCATACAGTACAGTGTTTCATGAATAGAACTTGTGCAATCAGGCATGCCTGTCACAATTAAGTACGAAACCTTATTTTCCCAGGTCCCTGTAGCATTTTTTGACATGTGACGATAAAGATGTTATTTGTAGTAATTTTCCATATCATGTGATAAAAAGGCATGGCAATATTTAGTTTTGAAATAAAAATATTTTTGACCTTTTTAAAAGGGCATTTCATTTTAAACAGCATTAATTTATCATTATTGTCTGTCCAATTAACTTAGACACCCAGTTTTTGTTACTTATTTGAAAAAATATCCACTTTCAAAGAAAGTCATGAAAGAAAAGTGTTAACATTCGCTGAGACCTGACGGGATTTTTGTGTTTCCAAAGCATTGAGTGAGAGTTTACCAGAAATTCTATTGAAATTGGAAGGTTTTTCTCAACACTTTAAAAATAATCCGGTAGAAGTTGGGTACCACTATTTTGGAAGGTCTCATTATACAGATTTGTAGGTATTGTGATTTTGGATAGTGAATGGATGAATAGTAAATTAATTATACTCCTCACCAAAAACATTTTATAAAAATGAAAAATATAATTCAGTTCATAAAATGCAGACAGTGTTTCTAATTGGCATATTTATTCTTAGTGTATTAACTCAGTGGTCCCAGCTGTCCCTCAACCAATTACAACAATTCGGCGCGGTATTTGAATCTTGTTCTGTGCATGCTTTTGGCTTGGCCCAATTCCAAGAAAATACAAATTGTATACCCTATGAATGTTCTGATGTTATTGGTGAGGAGTATAATGCACAATACGCTCCAGACGCATAGTAACTTGCCCTATCATTTGTTATAATGCACCAACTGAAATTATTGATTGGCTCCAAACAAAGGATTTGAACCGTGTCCTTCACGAAATCATGGCACAGTGCAGTCCATTTAATCAAATATTGTCATCAACCTATTTGATCGTAGTGTATTTGTTATGCGTGTGAGACGACCTCTCGCGGTAGATGGCAAACATGCTTTTGTTGAATGCATTTGAGTAGACCGCCATTATTGTGAATTAGTAAAAGGATCAAAGAAAAAAGGGTGGCATCACTGATCAATATACATGATTACAATGTTCAAACACCCCTTACTGTAAATAGATTATCCCATCAAAAGTTTCAAGTCATTAGGAATATTCGGCTGGACCCAGATATCTTGCTGTAAATCGGTCAAAATTGAATAAAAGTAGACAAGGAAGAATATTTTGTCATCGCTTTACTAATAATTTCTGTTAGGTCTGACCGTGTTTAGCAACTTTTCTTTCATGACTTTTTGCCAAAGTAAAAACTTTTCGAAATATATCCTAAAAACCGGGTGTCTAAGTTATTTGGACAGACAATAGTTTGTATATTATTTTTAAGAAGTTTTCTCTGAGGTCTGCATCTTACGCGTAAGTGGAGCATGTTGACAAATTTTTTTTTAAATACCTTTGATAAGAATGTTCAATATCATCTAGAAACAACTGACTTGGTAAGAAAGGTCATGATACATAACAAACTGTCCATTGTTCAATGTCCTTGATGGCATAAAACTGTCCAATTGCAGGGGAAAAGTAGGAGTTAAGTTTGTTAGTCTGTTAGCTTGTTGTGATCACACAATGCAGGGCTTCAGGCGGCCTATATTTCCTATATTTTTTTAACATTTTTCTTTACTTGCACTAGTGAATTTTATATAAAATTGAAAATTTCCACGTGTGAGTTCTCGTAAATTTTCAGCAGGTCAAACAGGTAGATTTGACTGGTATCTATTTTTTGCCCAGTATATTATTTATACCCATCATTCCAGTCTAAATTGATGCATACATCTTGCAAAAACTAAAGTATCTTTGGGAATTTTCCCCGCAGCAATAGTTACTGGTCTCTAATACCCACTGTATTTGACTTCCGCTGTCCTATATTTTCATTCAAAATGTTCCTAATTTATTTCTATATTTTTGCCAGGACTGGCGTGAAGCCTGGCACAATGCCCCTTTAAACATAACATCCTGAACTTGCTTCTATTAATAACACTTAACCAGGAAACAGGCAACACAGATTAGATATCTAGGCAACTATCATGACTATCAGACTATCAAAATAACCAGATGCTCTTAACGATGCTTTTAATTAGTATCTTTTGGAAATTCCAATACCTCTCTCTCTACACCTCTTCAGTTTGTGAGGCATTTTACTATTGTTAGAAATGAAATTGTTACATTTTGTTTTTATAAGAGGAAGTGGTTGACTTATAGTTTACATCCAGCATAAATACAGTTCTTGCTTAGTTTTGATTAGTACTTTTGGAAATCCCACTATTGAAGCATTCTAATATTTAGAGTGTAATTTTAACACTTAAATAAATATACCCGAAACTAAAACTAAACAAGCGAAACTTATGATCTAGTTTGCGTCATATTATATGACACAATCTGGTCTATGATATCTCATGTTGAAAAGTTCAAAATTTAAGATATTATAATCATAATTATTATTATAATCCGAAGATAAATGTTCCAATGTTCAAAAGCCCACAAGTGTAGCATATATACAGTTTGAGACTATTTTACTGACCAAACTTTCGTTTGTAGGCCTATCAGTTCATTATAAGCAACATCAGGCTTAAAGGAAGTGATTGACATATTTTTGTAACCAAACAGTTTGAATTCTGTATAACCAATCTTGTATGATATTTGGAAAATTGCATGAATCAAGAACTTTGTTTATTGTATAATATATATATCTAGTTTTTCTTGCTGATATTCTTGCCAATCTGTATTTAAACTATGATGGAGAAAATACCTTTTTTTTTTTATTGTGGGACCAGATCAACAGCCTCATCCTATTTTTCATCATTAAAACAGATTTTGGTATCAGAAAAAAGCTCATAATTTTCTCATTACCCCAGTAAAATTTAACGCCTGTGATATGTTTTGTTCAGATAGTGTGAATATTGTTGTAACAAATGGTAAGCACCACTAGAAGTACATTCATGTACTCTCCTATGGGATCATTGTTTTACCCATTTGTGCTTCTCATATAATATGAAAACTGCTGGGGCAATACAACTCAAAATTAAGAAGCAGATTATTTTAATGGCAGTCCTCAAATAAAGTAGGCAATGGGGATACGCATCCTGCACAAGAACAAATAAACACAATGGGGAACGATAGCTCGCTATAATTAGAGGAAATTGAATATAATTAATCAGAAAGAAAGAAGAACAGTTTACAAGCCCAAAGCGTTACAATTAAACAAGACAACAAATAAACACTAATACTGACCAGCACATAACCCTTGAAAAAAAAAGCAAGGGAATGTGCCAGTATGGGATTCGAACCCACGACCTTCCACTCTCTAGACAGACGCTCTATTCATTAGGCTACTAGCTCCCAACCCAGACTTGTAGTATGAGTACTTTTTCTGAGTACGAGTACGAGTACCTTGGCCATGAGTACGAGTATGAGTACGAGTACTTGGCCATGAGTACGAGTACAGCAACGAGTACTTAGGCATGAGTACAAGTACGAGTATTGATGCATGAGTACGAGTACTTAGGTATGAGTAGGAGCACTTATAGTCTGGGGGTCAAGTAGGCAGTAGTGCAAAATGGGTTTGCAAGTGACGACCAGTATACTTCAGAATACTTTTTACAATGAAAATTATTTGTGCAACAGAGTTATTAAGCAAAAAAAAAAACATAAACAAAAATTTTTTGTCAAGAATTGTCCAAAAAGGAGGTGTGCGGGTAGGAGAACCATTTATGTATTTTATTTTACTTATGCTCAAGGGGGATTAAAGAAAGAAATAATTTCACGTTTTTCAAAACAAAAACAACATATCCAAAATTTTGATAATAATAAAATTTTGATAATGACATTAGACATTTACTAGTACAATTGCTTGGTAACAATGGGGTAACAATCAACAACAATAAATAATAGTATTATTATTTATCATATAATCAGTATTATCTCAATAAGACAGTTAACATAGTAATAATCTCATTTATTTATTTTGCTGATGACTGATGACCCAACAATTTGAGACAATAGATTTAGAAAATACAATTTGAAAACAAACAAAAAATGTCTTACTCTCAGAATCCATGAAAATATTCTGTGCTCAACATTAGGCCTATACATACACATTGTACATGTAGGCCTATGTGTAGACCTGTAAATATAACTTTGTGCACATCATGACTTACAAGTGCAATGTACATGTAGGCCTACCTGCAGTAGGGCCTGAATGAGCAAGACAAGAAAATACAGTCAGATCTTATGTGATAGTTTGATAGTAACAACTTACAGGAAAACTATCATGAGTATTTTCTCTGATGCAGTATTTTTTCATGAGTACGAGTAGATTGGCATGAGTACTGAGTACAGCAAAATTCCAAACCATGAGTACGCAGTATGAGTACTTGGTCATGAGTACGAGTATTAATGCACACGCAGTACGAGTACCAAAAAAAGTACTCAGACTCGAAAGTACAGTATTGTACTCGAGTACTACAAGTCTGTCCCAACCCCTGTTAAACAATGTTTAAAACTGGGTTAAATGTAAGCAATGCAAGATAGAAAATAGCATATAAACAAAATCTGACAACATACTTTTTAAGAGTGCATATATTAAAAAAAAGTTAGCAAGTCAACACAGTTGTTCAAAAAGTAAAAACAGAAATCTGACACAATCTCTGATCCACTCAGACCAATGGTGGAAATTTTGAAATCAATAGGTAAAAACAAGGTCCAAAAAACTTGGAAAACATGCACAAGTTTTTGAATTTCACAACATCACAACCAAGTATGCGATGCTATAATAAAAGTTAGAATAATGATACTTGGTAGTGTTTGATGATCCTATCAATCAAACTTCACACAGCCCATGATTAGTTTAGTAGTGTGTAAAAGGGAGACTGATTCATCTGGTGCCTTCACCAGAGAGAAGGAATCACAGAAAATGGCTGACGATGTCAGTACTTTTACAAAACAAAAAGCATTCTTTTTTAGGCATTGTTGACAGCCTTCAGAAAAAAGTTTCTTATAATTAAGTCCTACTTTGGAGACGGTTTGTATGTGTGAAGGTGTAAAACTAACATAGGGTATACTGTGCTTCCACTACGCTCAGAAATTTTAATCATCACAACAATTCGTAAATATTAAAAGGCATCACTGAGTTTGATTGACAGATGACATGGGATGCAAATAGTAAAGAGATTCAACTGGTGTATGTATATAACTCTAATTGTTGTCTCCCGTATCAACATATATATATTTTTTTAAAGCTTTGAATAAATGGCATTTTGATTTTGATTTTATCTTTTATTACTTACAGTACTGTGTTGAGGAATCAACTGCAACAACTGAGACAACATGTTGTGGAACTGAAAGCCAGTGTTGTTGGCATCCAGCATTGTCTGAATGGCATGGCGCATAGTATTCCCATTGACTTGGTACACACCATGTCTATACATGGTGATGATGCTGTCAAAGCTTTATGTAATAGCATGAAGAAAGTATGGGAAGAAACAAACTCATTGAAAAGCAGATCTGCTGATTTGATGACTGAATACTTACTTACTGAAGGCAATTTAAAAGGTTTATTTGATGACATTATAAAAGAAAATACACTTACTAAATCTTGGGACGGAGTTATTTCTGATTTTGGACTCAAATCTTGTGAAAAATGGTAAGTATGCAAATGCCTAGTTTTGGTTGCTAAGTTACAGGCTAGATAGATGTGCTTTTATTAAGGGCTGGGGTATGAACGTTTGGACAGTATTTATTTTGGGACATTAGAGCACATCAGACATCGAATTGCATTCTGAATAAGAAGAATGTCATTCTGATATCAAATAATTTTGATTTTTTGAAATTCGCAATTTAATACACATTTTATGGCAAATCATTAAAAATTGATATTTTTGATATTTAACAGTACTTGAAGTAAGCTTTATAAATCTGATGATTTATACTTAAAGTGTATGTAGGTGGGTTGAAAAGCCTGACGATCAATTGAAAATTTTGACCTTTAAATATTGAAGATATGGATTTTTTCCCAAAACACCAAAAAAAATTAGGTCTTTTGGGGAAAAAATCCATATCTTCAATATGAAAGGTCAAAATTTTCAATTGACCGTCGGCTTTTCCTCCCTGCTACATGCACTTTAAGAATATATCATTAGATTTATATACTTTACTTCGAGGACTGTTATATATCAAAAATTTGAAAAATATCAAATTTTTATAATTTGTCATAAAATTTGTATTATATTGTGATTTTCAAAAAATTAAAATTATTTGATATCAGAAAGACATGCTTCGTATTCAGAATACAATTCGATAGGTCTGAGGTGCTCTCATGTGCCACAAAAAATACTGTCGAAACGCAATAAACGCTCATTTTAGATCCCTTAATGACATATCTGAATGATATAAACAGCTCTTTTTAGAGCCACCTTTTTGGACCTATCAGTGAATACCTGCTACAAGAAATCAAGGCCCACCCCAGATTTTGTTGAATGACAGTGAAATGGTTCAAACCAGTGTTGGGGGACTCAAGTTGAGATTTGAACTTGAGTCTAGACTTTTCAATAGACTTTTCAATATGCTTTTCAATAGACATAAACTTGACTTGGACTCAAACTTGGATGAACTTGACTCCAACAATGCTGAAAACCTATTGGTGCTTTCATTGAACATCTGTCTTACAAGCTGTCTTTTGTCTACTCACTTCATGTAGTTTGGCAATGCACTGGTATAATGAATCACATATCTGAATAAACAGCTCTTTTTAGAGCCACCATTTATTAGCAGTACACATGACACAGTGTTGAATCTATAAATATGCAAGGAACAGTTTTCCCCACTGAAAGTTTACCAGTTGACACCTGCTGAGAATGGATTGGAATATCATAACAACCGGCATTTTCATAGTATTTCTGTTGCAAGAAATAAAGAGCTTAATATTTGCAGATAGAAACGTCAATATTGTATTCTGATTAAAGATTTGATAACTAGCACTAGAGGGCAGTATATTGGTTTGGGCAGTGAAACATTTGTTATAATAATGTTTTGAATAAACTAATAGAGGGCAGCATTCGTGGTTAATTGACAGTGTCTAAGAATTCTAGTACAACTTGATTTTTACAGTTGATGTTGAAGTGTGCTGTCTGCTTTTGTTTGTAATTGATTGATTTGAGTATATTAGGCAACCACAATGGGCAATTCAACCATGGATGTTATTCAGGATAATTTTAGTTTTTTTAGGGTTAGGGTTGCGGTTTATTCCATTTTCAGTGGTTTTTAAGCCAGATATCAAAGATAAGTGTTCTTTAAAAAAATGATAAAATCAGTGCTTTTACAAATACAGCTGAAGTCTCTTCTACTGACCCTTTTGCATTACGTTAGTATGTTGTACAGCTACAATTATGGTGGAATTGACCCTATCGGTTGCATCATATGACTTGTCGATTCTGTTTTATTAACCTGAATTTGTGGTTTCTTTTTTAGCATTGGTAAATTTGGGGTCTTAAAAGATGATGTACGTAAGATATACTCCCAGTTTAAGAGAGACAAACAGGCTAAAACTTTATCCTACAATGAAGAACAGATTCATAAGATGGATAAGTAAGTATTTCACACATCTATTTAAATTTTATGTGCTAGCTCAGGGATGGCCTGTGGGCCACATGCAGCCTTCAACGATATATCCAATGCGGTCTGCCAAGCCGTAAAATATATCTATGAATATATTTGTAGTGTAGGCAGCACATCAAAACTGTGTGAACTTTGCAATGTGACCCTCAGGGCCAAAAATGTTGCCCACCATTGTGCTATAGCTTAACAAAATATGGGTCAAAAAGGATCAAATGACTTTTTTTCAATTTTGACAAAAATTTTGGATATTTTAAGGTATATTTTTAAAACAAAGAAAATTTAAATTCTAAAATTTGAAAAACTGTTACTATAGGAGATTCAACCCATTGTGGGACATTTTTCCAACAAATCCAGGCTGCCGGTCAATCATCTGCCAGTCATGCGTAGCCTGAATTTGTTTCAGAAACGTCCCACGATGGGTTGAATCTGCTATAGTTTTGTGTCTTCAGGTCACAAATATGCAATTTTCATTGATTTAGATATTTAGTGTAAGGTTGACGAAACAATTGGCATGGAAAAATCAAATTTGGCACTTTTCTCAAAAACACCTCTTTTATGATTTTTGCAGAAATCTGCCATGCTAGTTTGGATTCATTGTATCATTTCCTTTCTGAAAATGTATACTTTTAAGTACTTATCATCATTTCTATTAAAGATACAAAATATTTCCCACTTTGAGTGATCCTGCGTGCCACCATAAGGCATGAATTTGGTGAAAATACCAACACACAAAAGTCCCCTTAGTATACTGTAAGCAAAAATTGTTGATTCTGTAAATATATCTCAAAACCTTTTATAAATTGTACAATTTTGTTAAGGGGTGGGGTATGAACGTTTGGACAGTATTTATTGTGGGACATTAGAGCACATCAGACATTGCATTCTGAATACGAAGAATGTCCTTCTGATGTCAAATAATTTTGATTTTTTTTTTTTTAATTCGCAATGTAATACACATTTGATGGCAAATGATTAAAATTGATATTTTTGATATTTAACAGTACTCGAGTAAGCTTTATAAATCTGATGATTTATACTTAAAGTGTATGTAGGTGGGATGAAAAGCCGACGATCAATTGAAAATTTTGACCTTTATTATTGATGATATGGATTTTTTCCCAAAACACAAAAAAAAAAAAATTAGGTCTTTTTGGGAAAAAATCCATATCTTCAATATGAAAGGTCAAAATTTTCAATTGATCGTCGGCTTTTCCTCCCAGCTACATACACTTTAAGAATATGTCATTAGATTTATAAAATTTACTTCGAGGACTGTTATATATCAAAAATGTGAAAAATATCAAATTTTAATAATTTGTCATAAAATTTGTATTATATCGTGAATTTCAAAAATGAAAATTATTTGATATCAGAAAGACATTCTTCATTATTCAGAATGCAATTCGATATGTCTGATGTGCTCTCATGTCCCACAAAAAATACTGTCGAAACGCTCAAAACGCTCATTCCAGATCCCTTAAGCTGTCTCTAAAATCTGTTTTTCAAGTCTACTTCCTTAATTGTATCTTTAAATTGTCTCTCCATCATTCCCATCATCTAAACTCTGCCAATTTAAAGTTATTGTCCAAGTCAATGTTGAGTAACAAGAGATAAATGTCTCGCCATCTATTTTGCATTCACAGGGAAAAACTAGGAGTTAAAAGTACACAAGCTATGTCATTATATCAAAGTCATTGTGAAGAAAGATGGCGATCACTCCATAAGGCACTCAGTGTATGGTATAGGTAAGATACTAGGTGTTAAAAGTACCCAAGCTATGTCATTATATCAGAGTCATTGTGAAGAAAGATGGCGATCACTCCATAAGGCACTCAGTGTATGGTATAGGTAAGATACTATGTGTTAAAAGTACCCAAGCTATGTCATTATATCAAAGTCATTGTGAAGAAAGATGGCGATCACTCCATAAGGCACTCAGTGTATGGTATAGGTAAGATACTAGGTGTTAAAAGTACCCAAGCTATGTCATTATATCAAAGTCATTGTGAAGAAAGATGGCGATCACTCCATAAGGCACTCAGTGTATGGTATAGGTAAGATACTAGGTGTTAAAAGTACCCAAGCTATGTCATTATATCAAAGTCATTGTGAAGAAAGATGGCGATCACTCCATAAGGCACTCAGTGTATGGTATAGGTAAGATACTGACAAATAAACTCCTCAACAAAAGTTTGGAAAGTCAAGCATCTATATCTCAGATTATTTGATGACATGTTCATATCATGTTGCATATCAATGGATAGCTACTTTGTTCCACTTCACAATAACACCACATTTGAAACAATCAGCTTTTTTACGTCAGAGTTTGTCTGAGGAGTTTATTATATTGTAGTTTGTGGTGATTTTTTTTTGCTAACATTATCGCATTGATACAGCATGCAGGGGTATATATTTGTTACCAAAGGGTTTATTTTTCCAAACATTAAATTTTCAGACATATTTACTTTGTTTGTGACTTGATATGTTTTTCAATGGGTAAAAGTGTTTTTTTCTTCCATAACTTCCAAAAGTGCTTATTTTTCTACACCCAAAAGGTACATAATTTTATATACTCCTGAGTCCTGACAGCATGTGCAGTATTAACCTTATAAAATGAATTTGAATAAAAAGGAAACTTTTGAAGAAAAGATTGTAATTTGGAACTGAAGGTTTGTAATTAAGCCATATTTCCATATATGATTGAATATGCAGCAAACATGTAATGGACTATTCCAGTTTAAATCCCTATAACCCCTAGGGATGACATGACCTTACAGGGAGTGTGAATTTCAAATGGAGTCACCCATTCAGATTTGTCTGCTCCAAAATGGGCTATTTCACACGCCAATTATTATTGGACCAATGGACTATTCCAGTTGAAATCCATACACCCCCTATGGAAGACATGACCTTAATCTTCCAGGCATGGAGTGTGAATTTCAAATGGGGAACTTCATTTGAAATCTACACCCCCTGTGTGGGAGATTGAAGTCATTCATTCCATATGGGGTCAATGGATTAAAACTGGAGTAGCCCAATTGTTAATAAAGTGATTTACACAAACTTTTAACTTAAACTTCATCTAACTGTAACACCTGATAAATGTAAAATACCTGATTTTAGGCTTGTGAAATCAACTTATAATTTAAACTTCATAGCTGTAACATGTGATAAGTACATGATGTTAGACCTGTGAAAAGAAAGCTACTTTTATCTAGTGAACATAAGGAAAAACAATAGCAGTTTAGAAGATATTGACTTGGGGAACCAAATTTTCGTCCCTATTTTGTCAATTTTTTGTCCCGTTGTGGGGGGGGGGCCAACTTTTCATCCCATTTGTCAATTTTATTGTCCCATTTTCAGTCACTTTAATGACACTTGACTCCTTGCTATCCCCATTTTCTGGGAGGGGGAAAATTTGCCTTTCCCTGGCTACACCACTGATAAGGCTGACAAATTGTATTAATCATGATACATTTCCTTGTTATTTCTCAGACCTTTGTGTGACTACAGAACCAGAGTTGCTTCAGTAGATACACAATTAAGTAGATTAATAGATGCCTATCAACGATTAGAAATACAAGTTCAGGAAATGGATGCTACCGTACAGAGACGTGTGAGTGAATTCAACAGAGCTTTACATGTGGAATTGACTAAACCCAAACCAGAATTGCCTATTATTGTACCCCAGGTAAGAAAGAAAGAGTACTTCATTATGAATTCGGCAGACAGCCAAATCCCGATTTGTCTTTTTGATAAATTAATATTACTCGTGAATTATTTTGAATTAGAGACCAAGGGATCAATTTTCCAACAGTGTTTATCGTGATAATAAGCGTAAGAGGGCAGCATACAGGGTTCAATACGGTCGACGATCATCACAGTTAAAAAGTGATAAGCTGCCCTCTTGAGCTAAAGCATTGATCCTTGCTCGCTAATTCAAAAATAGTTCATGTGTAACATGAATTTACTAACAGCTGAATATGGATTCGGCTGTCTGCTGAATTCATAACGATTTATTTGAAGAATTTATTGTTCTGCTTGTTTCTTTTTCTTGTGACTAAATGAAGCTTTTTTTGTGGACTGACGTGTAGCCAAATTGAGAAGACACTGATTTTTGGTTGCAATGTGCATAGTGTCACTTAAATCAAATTTATATTCAGACAGAAATTGTTCACTGCAAAATATAAGGTCTTACCATGTAATATAATCAATGCTCAAAACAATAGTTTTGTGCTGATATTTTGTCATTACTTTTGACCATAAGAAATTTACATCTGTGAATGCAAGTATAAATCAGAATTTAGTCTGTGGGCAATAAACCACAGAATCTTGACTACCAGTGAGAGCAGACTACGCAGATTTAGGACTTCTCTGCCGGAAGTCAATTTATGCCAAAATTCCTTCTCACAACTTGATGAAATAGGCATATTGCATAACAATAGATACAGCTCGAAGGTCTCCTTTGTTATGCAATACGCCTATTGCATAGTAGGGAGGAATTTTGGGACAAGTTGACTTCGGGTAGAGAAACCCTAAATCCGTGTAGTCAGCCTAATTAGTACCCCTCCCTAATAAGTGCACATATTTTAGCACCCCCACACATTCAGTACACTTTTAGTATGTAAAGGGTACAAATACTAGTTGAGTAACAGTCACAGAATTAGAGAAGGAGAACCTGCACTCGGCCGCCATCTTGATACAGGCATGGAGCAAAAATTGGGGGTATTCGGTTTCCCTCGGAATGCGCTTGAGGCTTTCATTGTTATGCAAGGACAACATGGATGATGAGCGCATTTGAAAGACGCACTTGATGTGACCTGCATGTGAGAACCAAGACGCTTCAGATGAGACGCAGAATTGTTTTTGTTCGTCTCCACGCACCGTCGGCAAGGACCCGAATACCCCCAATTTTCTCCCCATAGCTGATGGCGCGATTGTATGTTGCGGTATTGGGAGTCCCGGTTCTCCTTCTCTAATTCTGTGGTAACAGTATAATCATCTTGGCAATTAGGTGTGACATTAGTTCTGTTGGTATAATTTCTATTTTTCAAGACTTGCAACATTTTTTGTCAGTTTTACTTTTTAAATAGTATTTTTTTATAAGTACACCTTTAGACGACCTACTTAAGCAGCAGGGGTGCTACTTAGGTCAAATATGGTATTTTATGTGAAATTTATATGCTTTGCTATGTTTGCACAAACGATGGGCTATTCTAGTTGAAATATGCACCCCCTGTGTGGGAGATTAAGGTCATGTCTTCCATAGTGGGTGTATGGATTTCAACTGGAATTGTTGAATACAATAGATTAGAATGATGACATTCCAGTTATTCTTTCTTTCTATCCCCAGTTACCAAGAGAGCCTCCTGTGACATGTGTGATGAGCAATACCATGGAAGAAACCAGCAAACTATTAGCTAGCTTACCTTTGGATAGTAATGGTATGGTCATTGTACCAAAGGAAGTCAAAGACTGGTAAGTATCTTGCCTTTGGATAGTAATGGTATGGTCATTGTACCAAAGGAAGTCAAAGACTGGTGAGTATCGTACCTTTGGATAGCAATGGTATGGTCATTGTACCAAAGGAAGTCAAAGACTGGTGAGTATCGTACCTTTGGATAGCAATGGTATGGTCATTGTACCAAAGGAAGTCAAAGACTGGTAAGTATCTTGCCTTTGGATAGTAATGGTATGGTCATTGTACCAAAGGAAGTCAAAGACTGGTGAGTATCGTACCTTTGGATAGCAATGGTATGGTCATTGTACCAAAGGAAGTCAAAGACTGGTGAGTATCGTACCTTTGGATAGCAATAGTATGGTCATTGTACCAAAGGAAGTCAAAGACTGGTAAGTATCTTGCCTTTGGATAGTAATGGTATGGTCATTGTACCAAAGGAAGTCAAAGACTGGTGAGTATCGTACCTTTGGATAGCAATGGTATGGTCATTGTACCAAAGGAAGTCAAAGACTGGTGAGTATCGTACCTTTGGATAGCAATGGTATGGTCATTGTACCAAAGGAAGTCAAAGACTGGTAAGATAAAAAAATTATTAATTAAAAGTTAAATTTCACAATTTGGCCAAACTTATAAATGAAGAGCCAAAAACATGCATATTAAAGGTGTTTTTCACATGCTGTGACAAGCAAGTCTAAAAACTAATTTCAATTTGTGCATTCTAATTTTTGGAAAATACGTTTCATAACCAATCATTTAAGGGATCCGAATGAGCGTTTTGAGCGTTTCAACAGTATTTTTTGTGGGACATGAGAGCAAATTAGACATCGAATTGCATTCTGAATACGAAGAATGTCTTTCTGATATCAAATAATTTTCATTTTTTGAAATTCACGATATAATACAAATTTTATGACAAATTATTAAAATATGACATTTTTCACATTTTTGATATATAACAGTCCTCGAAGTAAATTTTATAAATCTAATGATATATTCTTATTAGTGTATGTAGCTGTGAGGAAAAGCTGATGATCAATTGAAAATTTTGACCTTTCATATTGAAGATATGGATTTTTTTCCCAAAAGACCTAATTTTTTTGGTGTTTTGGGAAAAAATCCATATCTTCAATACAAAAGGTCAACATTTTCAATTGATCGTCGGCTTTTCATCCCACCTACATACACTTAAAGTATAAATCATCAGATTTATAAAGTTTACTTCAGTATTGTTAAATATCAAAAATATCAATTTTTAATCATTTGCCATAAAATGTGTATTACATTTCAATTTCAAAAATCAAAATTATTTGATATCAGAAGGACATTCTTCGTATTCAGAATGCAATTCGATAGGTCTGATGTGCTCTAATGTCCCACAATAAATACTGTCCAAACGTTCATACCCCATCCCTTAATTAAAGTAACACAAAAAAGTGAAAAGTGAAGCAAAATTTTGGCATGCACCCAATATTTTGAATGCTTAGACTTCTTTCAAGTCTTTGATTTTTCTGATAGGATTGTCAGAAAACATGCCGAAATGCATGTTTTGGCTTTTTTTCCTACAAAAAATTAGTAAAATAGTGAACTTTTTCTTTTATCTCCAGTTAGTGCTAAATGAATAATTAAGATTGAGCTATAGAAATTGATAATATTTTTTTCTACTCCTAAAAAATTAATGCTGTATTTTTCTGGAATGGGGAGTAATCTCCTCCTCATCATCATCCATTTGTCTTCATCATAATCATCATCATGTTAATCATAATCTGCCAGGAATCTTATACAAATCATTATCACCAACATCATCATCTTTATGTCATCATCATCATCATCATCATCATCATCATCATCATCAAACAATATGACAACAAATATGGAAAATTAGAATTACAACAGAAACATGTACTTTGAAACAAATCACTTTACTAAATATTTTTGATTTTGTCCTTTTCTGTCTACAGTCTTCAGGCATGGGAGAAAGATGTGGACAGAGTTGCACAGGAATTACGGGATAGCAAGGAACTCATGTCAGAACTTTCAAGGATTTCTATGTAAAACTGAAAATTTGCTTTGAATTTTATTTGGTGAATGTTGAGCAGACAAAATGGCAATGGAGTTTTGATAAGCAACATTATCTTGATGTAAACTCAGGGAAACTTATTGTAAATAAGTAGTACATGTAGACCAGACCTTGAAGTGAGTGAATGCTGTCCCAGTGATATTATACTGCTGAATGTGAATCAACAGGTCTGCAACGCAGTGCTGTACGGTGCAAAAACTGATTGAGGAGCCAACTTTATAAATTTAGACACCCAAATTTTGCTCCCAAGTAAAAAAACTGAGGCGCCAACTCATCGTATTCCAACCGCTCGAAGTCATTCTGCCACAATGGTTTAAATCTACGTTCAAAGTTTTTTAGGCTTACTTGCATTTCCAGTTCCATGACCTTACATAACACATAGTACTACTACAGTGTAGCTTCATTAATAGTAGCTGTTGGATTCCCTGATTTTATTGTTCATACTCCTTCTCCTTGTTCCCAAAAAGTTCATCAAATTCAATGTTCTTTTTGACTTTGACGCCATCTCTGACGCCATCTTAAAAACAATCAAAACTTTTGACCTATCCTATCCTATTTGCTGCCAATTAAAAGCTTCAACAGTTGGTCGCCATTGGCGCCAGGGATTGAAGGTTTAGTTACATCAGAAAAAAATGTAGTCGCCAATGCGACTAAAATGGTCGCACCGTACAGCACTGCTGCAAAGGTGATTTGGATATACTTCTATCGTTTTTTGGGAATTCATTTCTTCAGTGACAATTTCTTAAATATAGAACTGATGATTAAGTCCAAATCTTGCATATTGAAATAACAGAGGTAACTGGATTCAACCATCGGAAATCTACAAGTTGTATTGGTAATGGGCTCTTCCAGTTGAAATCTGTGATCCCTCATTGGAAGACATTATCTTAATCTGCCACACAGGGAGTGTGACTTTCAAATGGGGTTATCAGAATGTCATGGACAAAGAAGACAACAGACCACGTACAAGCAGTCGAAGTCTCAGCATCACCCGATAATGAGGGCTGATTGTTCCATGAAATGCGACAGGCACAACTGCTACGCATTTACCGCATACTTTTACGGTCTATGTCGTAATCGTGAAGGCACGCAAAGCTCTATCGCATATTCGAAAAGGCATGCAATGCTGGCATGATTGGTAGACGGCACGATCGAATGATCGGCCCTCATGAATATGTGAGAATTCACAGCATTCAATACAAGGGGAGTTTGCCTGTTGACACACGGCACAATCAAACAATCAGCCCTCATGAATATGCGAGAATTCACAGCATTCAATAAAAGGGAGTTTGCCTGACACACCGCACAATCAAACAATCAGCCCTCATGAATATGCGAGAATTCACAGCATTTAATACAAGGGGAGTTTGCCTGTTGACACACGGCACAATCAAACAATCAGCCCTCATGAATATGCGAGAATTCACAGCATTCAATACAAGGGGAGTTTGCCTGTTGACACAGGGTCTGTAGTAGTCTGTGTTGTAGATATTTTGCAATTTTTGTGGTCTTAAAAATCTACAGTTGTTTTGAAAGGTATAGGAGTTTTTCTTTAAAAACTGAAGTCTTGTTAGTAGGTCCTGTAGTGGGACATACCCATTATGGATATAAAATAACCTTAATATTAATTTTTAAATACTTAAGAAAGTTCCTGCAGTCTTATTGATTCTCAGTCGTGTGATATGACACAATATCACACGCGTGTGTGTTCTGACTCGATACTCATACATGCTATTTGAACCAATTGGAGGTGCATATCACGGGACTGATCGATTCTAAGATTCTAAGAAGGATTATATACATGTATTTATTTGAATTGAAGTGTTTAAGAATGAGAATAAAGCTATTGTTTTTAGCCGCTGTCATGCATCTATCGTCTCATATAACAAGCGACGTCATTATTTTTGGTTTAAAACAACTCAGCTTCGCCGCTTTGTTTTACTTAAAATGATGATGTCACCTGTGTTATATGAAACGATAGAAACACAACAGCAGCTGAAAACAATAGCTTTATTCTCTACCTATAAACCAGATACTTAGGGCATATAATCAGCATGTATTAATTGTTATCATCCACTAAGGGAAACAACAAATAACACCAGGCGCGTAGTCAGCATTGTCAGTCCCGGTGGCAAACGTCAGTATCGTCCCTAATTTTACTCTCCCTCTCTTCCCTTACCCTTTTCCCTCCCCTTTCCCTTCTCTTCCCCTCTCCTTCCCCTTTCCTTCTCTTTCTTCCTCTCCTCCCCCTTTCTCTTCGCTTTCTCCCTCTCCTTCCCCTCTTTCTCCCCTTCTTCTCATCCCCATTTTCCTGCTTCCTCGTCCCCATTTTACTAGTGTCCGGGGGGCAGTCTGCCCCCTCTGCCAGCCCGCTGGCTACGCTACTGAATTATAACACTGCTAACCGAATATATTTTCAGTATCTAGTTAGTGAGTGCGTTTTATACTTTATATCTAGTCAGTGAGAGCGTGTTAAAGTATCGATACGTGTATACAGCGAGATGCACGTATGAAGGCAATTCGCGTATACTGGGTGCGTAAAATACCTGCCATATGTTATACACGGAACAGCCATCCAATATTTGTAAAGTTTTTCCCTTTTTGCAACCAATATAATACTTAAAAGCTTATTATTTCAATATTTAGAATGACTTAATGGTATGAAAAATTTGTTATTAGGTTCAGCATTGGCATTCGGCTTCACCCAGAATGACACTTCACGCACAATTATTTCCCGTACTATACCATGACCTAATAACTAATAAACCTGTACCAAACATTGAGTCCTTGTCTATTCATATGTAGAGGTGACCTGGACATATTACATCGTCATGAATTTGGCAGAGTGATGAGCAAATTGACTTAGTGTATGCTTCTGATTATGTTTAGGGTAATCTTTCATTTCCACCAAAAATTAATGGTAAATCTTACTAACCGATGTTAATATTGCAATTTTGATTTGGGTGAATCACGCCTGCGTGCGATTACTGAATTTGATGTGAGTGCGCCCTTGCAAATTGGGAAATCCCAGAAAATAATACATAAAATATAGGCAAAAATTGTTATTTATACTTCCTTGATTTTAACCGGATTTTTGGTCAATATTACTTTTGTAACTTATATGCCAAGTTAGAGTCCATAATCGTTAGGACAACCTGTAGTTTTTGCACCAATGCCCCAAAATCAAGGATGAGTGCTATGGTTTATACATAGTTAAATGCATATTCGTCCCCACAAACTCTTTACCCAGCAATTGAGATTTTTTGGATTTGTCATATAGCCGAATAGATACCTGTTTTCATGGCTACATCAATTGCTTAAAAACATCAAAAGTATTTAGGCCTAGTCTGGGGTAGTAAAATTTTAACAGATGTCCCAAGATAGGGGCTATTACTGTTCACATTTGTCACACTAGCATGAAGCCTTGACCAAGCTTCAAAATAAGCAGACACCCAGGAGCCATTTACCAAATGGTCATAACATTTTGGCTCCTGGTCCACACCAAAATCATATATGCCAGGCTCTACATTTTTTTAAATAGAGCCTGGTAGTTAAAGCAGGTTTTGTATTTAATGTGTACAATTAAAATTTAAATGACTCTTGGCTCTTTAAAACTGGCTCCTGGTTCACTATATAATCTCAGGACCAGGAGCTGCTTTTTCCAAATGTGTGGCTCCTGGTCCAGATCTGCTTATTTTGAGGCTTGGGCTTGACTTGATAAACAGCACAACTCCTCTGTGATGCGCGTGACATCATGTTTTCAGCACAGTCTCAACGATAAATGGTGTAGTTGGGATGTTGATTTTGCAGTTTTCAATACCGTTGTGGAGCCAATAAATACTGCACAATGTGTGACGCACCAATATGGCAGATTTACCATAGCATTACAGATGGGACAACTTTGAGTCGGTACTATTTGGGTATAATGTTCTTTGAATATTTGCCAATATAATATGTGGCCTGTATTGGGGTTTAGACCTTGAAATTCCTTTGATAATCAGGTCAGTGATTTTCAAAAGAATAATTAGGTGTAAGATGTAATGGCATATTGTAGTCTCCAAAATGTTAACCTTTTGTATTTGTGACCTATTTTAATGTTGTTGGTAAACAAGTTTGTTTTGATATTATATTGTTGTTGTTTTGTCCATATACCTGAGTTGTGTTCACTTCAGGGATGTAGCTACAGTGGGCTGTGGTGAGCGGCAGAGCCCACCACTCAGTTTTGGAGTCCGATCACTCAGCTGCAATTTTAGCACTGGAGCCCACACTCAGAGGCCAAAATTGCACAATTTTATTGGATGAGTCAAGCATTGGATCCATTTTTGGAAAAAATTGCAAAATATGCAAGATTTTCATTAAATGCTGCCCAACACAAAAACTATCCTAGCTACAACCCTGGTTGTGTTCCCATGCTTATCAAGGGGTATCAGAAAGTAGCCTTACAGGGGTCTAAAAAATGTGAGAAACTAGAGAGATTTGCGCACTAAAGCTGCTCCATGGCTTAGGACCATGGCGCTTCATCAGTATCCCACCAGGGCACTTATTATACTGGGCTTTAATGTGCATACAGTCATGATGCGGCTTTAACACTCTGCAATGTTACCATACCAATATATAGCTACACCATATAATGATAATCCCACTACAAGTTGCAAAGCTAGACATGTAAGCTATTCGCCACTTGCACGGTTCCGCCATTATGCACTATGTGCGGGGAGAGCCTCGAACTGGCAGCATACATGAATGGGAATTGAACCAGTCATAACATTCTGTGTAAGGTTACGTAATTCTTCCTTTCATGGATGCTGCCAGTTCGAGGCTCTCCCCGCATATAGTGCATAATGGCGGAACCGTGCAAGTGGCGAATTGCACCAGACTACAAACTATTGAGCCAATAGAGGCCGTCAGCCTTTCGCCATCTTGTGGGTACAAATGATCTGCGTGTTCATGCATTGGACGCTATGCGCAGGGCGCAGCTTGCCACGCAGCTGTTGTCACGCGTTGATGCAGCGATTTTGTTGTTCACGCATGCAGATCGAATGACCATCGCAGTGTGTACCCACAAGATGGCGGCATATGACGTCACGCTGACAGCCTCTATAAAAGGGCAAGGCTAAGCCAAAATATGAACTCTGACCTGTAGCATCTTTTAAGGAGTATCGATGTCACCCCCAGGTGGGGAAAACATTCTGTACTATTTTCTCTTTCATAATTTTACACCAGTTTTTGAGATATCTAATTTACTCAAATCATGAGCTTTGTTGCTTTTGTATCCATCTGTCTGTCCTGCTATGCTTTTCAACAGGCTTCGATCCATATTTTAGAAATAGATAGACACCGTCCATGGGTTGTAAAACGGGTGGTTTTAAAGGGCCCTATGGGAAATAATTTCAAGATAAGAAATTTAAACAGCAAGTGGATAAAAAGAAGTATTGCGGCAGTGAGTAAAATGTCTTGAGTGTAATAAACTATTTACAAAGTATAGTAAAACTTGAGTTTCTATTATTTCCATGTGATATAATGTAAAAGCCTACCAAAAAGTAATTGCCCCCTTTATTAAGAGATAATACTCAAAATCTATGCATCAAAATTTAAAAACTGAAATAGCAAAAACAAACCCAGGTTAATTCTGCAAATTTTGATACCTCATTTGTCTGGATAGCTCAAAGTTTGTAGCCATGGTGACTCCTTGACTGAAAAAGATGCATTTGCAAATGTTGCACTAAAAAGCTACTCAAGTCTGCAGTGTACCATTACATTCTCTACATGACTGATCAAGGATGACCTGCAGTGACCAGGCACTCTATCAACAAATTTTCAAAGACTTAATGGCAACTTTTGAATAGGGGTCTTTTTCATGCAGAGTCACCATAGCAACAAACTTTGGGCTATAAAGACAAATGAGGCATCAGTATTTGCTGAACAAAACTAGGTTTCGTTTTGCTATTTCACTTTCAAATTTCGACGCCAGATCATCTCATAATGATAATGGGGGGTAATTACTACTTGGTAGATGTTTATGTACATTCAGGCAGCTTCTTCTTTTTATTCTGAACGGATACAAAATTGTTTCCTACCAACCGACTGTTAGAAACAAAACATTTTTGTTAAGCCCAAATAACAGTTACACAACACACCAAATATCCACAATATAATCAACAGATATAGTTCTCATTCTTTCAATCCAGTTTAATTATTCTTTCATTTCATACATTCTCTACACAATCATACATGCCAGATTAACCTAAATTCAAATCTCCCCCTCCCTTCCCATCATGCAATTCACCTTACACCAGTGCAAAGGTGCTACAACCAGTCAACAACCGTGGACAGTTGAAATTTGGGTTATTACTTTTTTTCTTTGTACAGAAATGCCAGCATTTCAAAATTTTAAATGCAGACAACAATTAATTATATTAGCATTACAAACAAGAATTGGTATCCAGAAAATCTGTAGCAGGAAACAGCATATAAGAGCAATAATAAACAATTTGTTTTTCTAGTATTATAGAATTCTATAGATAAAACAACAAGACTATGTTTTGTCATGTACACAGATATATTTACATTTTTAGAATGATTACCAAGTTAAAAGAGTTACATTATATAATATTGAATTCAAAGATAAATATGCATATTTTGGAAGAAGAAACTGATCAAAGTATTCCACACTTATGTATGCTGTTGTAAAATAGAACTTGTGCCGAGAAATCGGCAAATCTTTCACTGCTCGGTACCAGAAGTGGTAAGTGCAATAGCTGCCATGTGTAGATGAGTACAATATACTGTGTGTAAATTGCCAAATGTTCACAGGGCAGCTATTGCACTTATCCACTTCTGGCAATGAGCGGTCGATCTGTTTTATACTGGTACAAGAAAAAGCTGCATTATCCAAAATTTAAGTAAACGCCACCAGCAACTCAATAATGGTAGCAATGCCATGTGTATTATAATATATGACACACATCATTGTAAGTTTACAAGGTCACCCCTGCACAATAATGGAACACAGTACATGATACCATGCAAGGTTGTGTGTACGTTATTGATGACCTAGCAAGAAGAACCAACTTTTTAATTGATATTAAAAAGTATATGAAAGGAAATCTTTTTATTGTAAGTTATTGAATGTATCACTCTCCACCAGAATGTTATGCTAAGAAAAAAACTTCACATAGTAATTAGTAACACACCATGCAGTGACATAACAAACATGAACACCTATTAGTATTGAGTGCCACAATTCAAACTCTACATTTTCACCACTTAGCAGTGAGAAAACACCAGTAAAACCACACCTATTGCTATCAAAAACCAACTATTAAAGTCTACATCCCTTCCACGCTGGCTATAATACAAACTGCTTCAGGTTTACATCACATATACAATGTATTCCACAATATATTCCACATAAACAATGTATTTCATAATGTATTCCACATATACAATGTATTCCACAATCTTTCTGCAATAGCAAAATCCTGCACTTGCTACCAGTTTTAATGATGCCATCATTGTACTCCGATTGGTGTATGCTGTGAATCGGAGCTAAACATACCAAATAAAATCATCAATAACAAGACAACAAGAATTGCTTTTAAAACATCACCACCACCACCACCACATGCAATGGAAGGATGATGATGCTACATTGGGTTAAACATTAAGCCAAGATTTCAAACCTTGATCCACCTCCTCTACTCTCACTTTCAATACAGGTACTGCACAGTGATGGCGTACACATGCAGATGCCGGATAAATGAGTGGCAAGTGGTATCCAGATGCGATAATAATATAGTTATGATTTAGATTTTCAGGGATAGTAAAAGGTTTGAATTCTTAACCCAGTTTTGTCACAAAGTAGGGACTTTTCTTGGTTTATAGTAACAATTGTTGGTAATCCTACACAAGCTTCTGTGTATTATAACATCCCACTTTGCATGGTTATTAGATACTGACCGGTCCCTTACACTACTGATATATTCTGGATTACAATATTAACAGATCACTCAGGTTTCTATAGCCTCTGCTGGAGGATCATGCAGAGCCCCGATTTTGACGAGAATCACAGAATCGATTCTTGTAAGATTCGGTTGCGAGAATCAACTTCTCTCATTGTAACATACAGTAAGTGCAGTGACTATGCTGGATTTTGATTCTCACAAACCAAGACGGAATCGAGACCCTGTATAATACTTTCTGAACAAACAACGACCAAACTGGTATATTAGTTATCAGTATTGCAATATTAAACATATATATTACTATATTTGACATAAAACAATACAACATGCATAAGTGTAAAATTCTTTTATCTGATCAAAATTTCCGCACAAAGTTTGACAATTTAGTGGACTTAAAAAAGACGTAAAAGTGTTCACTTGATAACCATTCTAAAATTGAATAAACAAGTTTGATTTGATTAGAATTATATATAATTCAATGAATTAATGAGGTAGATTACACAAACTACAAATGTACTACAATTTTAAAGTCGGTTTCAATCGCTTCGTTCTTTTCTATTATCCAACATAATATGAACGTAATAATCATATTCTGACCAAGCCAACATTCCGTGCTTTGAAAATGAATTGAAACGGATTCATTAAAATAATCGATTCAGAGGCGGGCACTGTGCCTTTGGCGACTGCTTTTTAGTGCTCCCTGCAGCTCAGCAGGCCACCCTTTCTGTTATTCTGCTTTTAACATTTGATGCCTAAGCTAAGCAGAACCTGGCATACTATGCAAAGACTTTGTAACATTTAAATGATGTTGACATTTCAGGGCATGATATTGCTTTGAAGCTTAGCTTGGATGAATATGATGCATTTGATTGAAGTATTGCTTATAACAGAATGATAATATTAACAATGGAATCAAGCCGAGAATATATCTTACCCCTCCCAGAATCCTTTGCAACACTTTTCATCAAGTTTCATCAAATCACACTCTTATAACTTTGTACAGGTTTTTCATTTGAGAATAGACTGGCTAAACATGGGTCGATAGTCAAGAAATAAACATTTGGCAAGATCTGGATGTGCTCTGTTCACCGAGGCACATTTTTGTCGGTATCGACTCATATATATGTTGATAGCAAATTGTTACAGAAAGTTGAAATGGGAGAAATGCATTATGGGAAGTGTAAGATATCTTTGTGTATCGTGTATTAAACCATTATTGAATGTGTAGAATTCAGCACAAAAGAAGATTACTAACCCATTGTGCCTCATGCTACCCCTTCAGTTGGTCACATTCCCTTATTTTGTATTGCCTCTTATGATTTATGCAAACTGCAAAATATCAGATCATTATAAACGGTCCCCTGAAAATTATTCTATGGGTCCAGGGGCAGCACCTACACAGAGCCCGATCCCAAGTCCCTAAACAATTTTGAGATTTTATACCACATATTTCGATTATTACCATGAATTTTCGGGGCTTTTTATTTAAAAATGACTTTTATTAATTCATTTTTGTCAAAAATGTAAATTAAAAAAAAAAATTAAAAAATTCAGAAACTTGGCATCTCTCCTATTTAAACCAGTTTTCAATGACTGTATTATAATGCGTAATATAGGTTTGAAATCATTTTCAGCAAAATAATGATACTCAAATAAGAATGTCTGTATGGCATACTATGGTTAAGTGATAACAATTGTATGGATATGAAACAAACTTGTGAATTATTGCAAAATGAAAACAATATCATCCCAAATTGAAATTCTTCCTTGCTGGGGAACCATTCACATTGGAATATAATACCTACATTGCCTACACACATTATGCACAGAAATGGTGTGATTTCCAATGACACTGACCTCTATACAACAATATAGCTCTAAAAGATGACCTTCAGTCATGGAGTACCAGTTTCTACACCCAACAAAATGACATTAATTATTGACCCTTGACCTCTGAGGCTCTGATACACTTTTTCCTAATGGGGATCGATGCTAAGTCAGATACCGTGTGAGCAAACTCAAAAATAGCACAAATAGTGCGAGCGTACACAAAAGAAACTTCGCGCGTAAGATGAGCGATTTCGCCAGGTCTGAACGCTGTACCGGCATCAGCTGAATTTGAGTACGCTTAGAGGGCACAGGCATGGACAATTCAAATGTGTGTTTATTAATCTATACTTCTTCCAAATAAGCTGGCCATGTATATGCACATGCAACCCATCCACTGAATGAAACCCGCTCAGTGGCTAGCGCCAAGTGTCGGTGGCTAGCGCCAAGTGATTTAAGCAAACCTTGCATTTCTATGTAATCGGTGTGATCAAAATAGCTTCTACTGGAATATAATCTATACCTTGTTTTTTAAATGTAAATATCATTGTTTGTATCATGAATAGGGCGGTTGCGTGTCCACATATTAATCTGAGTTTAAGTAACACACACTATTTGTACATAGCATGCCAATTTCAATATACAATCATAACCACACTCTATATACTTTTTTTATACGATACAATACCTACTGTTACATATTTGTTAAAATAAATAAGTCAATACACATATTTTTTACTACTTAAATGTGTTTCCCACTTTTGTAATTTATATTCCTGATACCTTTTTATGTGAATCAAAAAACTGCACCACAAATGTTTTAATTTCCCCATGGACAATTTCAGCTGAAATCCACACATGACTTTAATCTTCCACAGGGAGTGTGAATTTCAAATGGGGTTACCTGAATGGGTGACTCCATTTGAAATATACACCCCCCATTTGTGGGAGATTAAGGTTATATCTTCAACAGGGGGTGTATGGATTTTAACTGGAATTGCCCCATGAAGAATGGGTAACTGCATGACGGCGTTTCAGCATTTATCATGTTTATATCTGGGATTTCAGATCAGTTTAGAAAATGGTTGAAACAAAATAATTAAGACTTGGAAATCCAGAAAAAAAATGAGAGAAAAAAAAATATAATCAAAATATGAAATAACTTTATGAAAACAAAAAAATATATATATTTCAGCAATACAGACAAGAGAAGACATCTAGGTATACTGTAAATTAAAAGTTGGTTAAACATGTGCCGACATTTGTAAGAACCATTTGACCAACTATTGGGTTTCACTTTTTAAATAATTAGCCAATTTGATTATTAAATTTACAGTATACCATTCAGTGTTTATGTTTAACAGGATAGAGTTAATGCTCTGTTATTCAAGCACGAACACAAATTGCATGAAATCTGTTTATAATTCAACCACAAGCTAGAGTAATATACACAACAGCAGCATTGACTGACTGATGTACAGAACAAAATATAAGACTATGCCTGGTTTGGCTGGAAGTTGAGACTGACCCCGACATTCAACAACACCATTTTGTGCATATTGTGGTGCTTTTAATGCAGGATTGTAATTATACAAGTAATGCTATTTGTTTGGCAGGAACTCACTGGGGTGAAGTTGGCACTAGTCATGGAGGTCAAAATAAATTTGACATTTAGTGATCATATAAAATGTAAAAAGCCTTTCTTCAACTTGTCAAATTGGCAAGGTCACCTCCCCCATGACTGGGTTTTTAACCCTTAGAACTGAACCAAACATAAAAACCCTAGTTCTCAAAGCATATGCACGTGCAGGTATCCCATGTGATGCAATTATGTCATCATGCAAACAATCATATGGCCACAGAAAGCTTGGCCAGCCAAGGTAGACCCCAGTGGCAAGGTAGGCCTGTGCATGTGTCTGGCACCCGTAGGGTCGGGGCTTCAAAACCGCACCTGAGAAAAAAATAAAATATTTCTCTTCTTTCTTCCTTCCCCCTCGCCAAAAAGCAACTGGAGCTTTAGGGTTAAACAGCAGAAAACATAAGTTGTCAAAACCATGCATAGATAATATTAGGCTTACACTATTCACATAACATGTATGACGGTGACAAAAAAAACACCTCAGTCTCAACTCCTAGTCAAAAAGAAGCATTTCAAAAAGTCCAAAGTATATATTAGCATCAAAAAGTACTTATACCACAAGTTCTATAATATTTCTCATTGTCAGGAGCTTCACAATTCTCTCTCACACACACAATGATATCACACTGATTTGAATCATAAATTACTGCACTACTAGAGACATGTTACAATTCTTGGCACTGTACAATTGGTTACATTTTCTAGTGTCATTTTGCTTAGGAACCAGGTAGCATCTTGTGCAAAAACCATTGAGTACGCCAGCTAACATATTTATGCTTTAGTAGTTTTAACCCCCTGAACACTACCTGCCGATCTAACATTGCCTCTGATTGGTCAATTACGTGATATCTTCACTTTAATCACCAATCAGAATGGAGCTTTGCAAATAATTCAACCCAATTTTTTTGCATGGTGAAATTATTCTAACATTGTTTCTGATTGGACCAATTGATAATGACAACTTCTTTTTGGCCAATCTACTTATCAAATGTAGTCTCACTGATCAATTGTGCATACAAATTACCTGAATGTACTTTCCCCCCATGTCTATACTTAATAACTTGATTGGTCAAGAAAATAGCATAAATACACAAGTTGCTCAGTGTGACATTTGGAAGTAAGAACGATGAAAAATGATGTTATATAATTATTTTATGATTGCAATGAATAAAATGCATCTGAAGGTACATAGGTGTGTGTGGGGGGATGAGCACATGCACCATTGGAAAGTGGCCTGCACAATTCCTACAAATTAACCCATAATTTAAGTACACAAATAACATCCTTTTGATAACATGCTTGCCAAATATATTTTGCATCGTATATGTGGATTATCACAATTTGGCAAATCACACATAAATCTTTTGTACTATTGGGTACTGAAGACCTGTATCTATGCAGGTCTAGTCCAGGGATGCACAACATGTTTTCCCTGAAGCCAGTTTCAACTTCAGATAAATGAGAAAATGTATCAGGGAGCCTTGCACATTTTCCACAAAAGCCTTCTGAATAACATCAAAATTCTGTGGTTTTTATGAAATCATGAGACGTATAGAAATCCAGAAGTTTTGTCATGGAAAATGTATATTTAAAAATGAATATCAGTCATGAAGGCTTTACAAGAGCAATATCCATATTTGGGCATGTTCAAGCCTCCGCCACGAATTAGCCTGCAGGCTGTCTCTAACCAACAGCCCATATGTTGAACATACTTAGTCTAGTATCGGTACGCACAAATGACACTAATATTTTCACTGCTTCAACAAGGCTAGTCCTATATCAATATCCAAAGCATCTTACAAATATCACAAACTCTTTACAATAAACAAAGTATGTATAGAGTGGGAGTGAGATCTGTACTGACCTGCTATTAGTCACACCTATTCTACTAGTTACGTTAACAACATTGTAAGTCTTGAGTGAAAGCTTATACATGTTGTATTAAATAGTCTGGTGGCAAGTTAATGTGATGAACACTATTTATATTATATTATCATATTACATGCTTTATCATAAATATTTATCATTCTTTGTACAAATATCACTTTCGATAAATGATTTGCATTTAACTGTATAATGATTCACACAAAAAAAGCTTTGTTATTGTCATTTACCATTAGACAAATATTGTCTATGAGTGTGATGGTCGAAATATAATCACAAGGTGAAAGATGTATTGTTCCATTTCACTCAACAGCAAGGTGAGAGATAGTCTCCACAGCAGCCAGTTTGGTTCCGCTCCCTCCACACAAACAGTCTGCCAATGACAACGAACGAGTTCTTTTTGATTGGCTAGCCATTTCCCATGACGTCATTCAGCACGTGCTGCTCGCGTATCTGATTATTCAGCCAGGAGTTCAACCCACGGGCAATCAAGTTTCCGGATGCAGCGCTGCTGATCAGGTTCTCAGAGACTTTGCATTGTCGCCCTCTTAGCTAATCAGAAACACTGTATACATGGTCATTGGCAGACTGTTGGTGTGGAGGGAGCGTAACCAAACTGGCTTCGTAGGAGACTAGGTGAGAGATGGATTGTTCCATTCCACTTGCAGGCAAGGTGAGATATGGATTGTTCAATTCTACAAGCTGGACAAGTGAGCAGTACAACTCCTTCACCTCATCATTAGATTTCAACATGACACAAATTCAAGATGGTAATATTTGTTTTATATCACTCATACATGGATTCAATAACATTTCAAGTTCATTTTTACAACACAACACCATGTTCTGCAGTGACTTAATTCATTTGATCAAAATATACCCGTAACTTAATCAGCGAATCCATGAATTGATGCACACAAAAATTGCGCTAAGGAGTAGCATCTTCCCTCCACGCACACAATACGCGTACTACGTACGACCAAGATGTGGAGGCTCGTTACATATTGCGCGACATAAGCGAAGTTTGGATGGTAAAAAATATCAAATGGCAGTAGTTGAATATCAAAATGGTAATCAACCAATGAAATGTCTAGAATTTATGTTTGAGTGATATAATGAAAACCCCTGATCTACCAATCAGTATGTGGTTAGTTTCAATTATTGCAGACTATCTAATTAGTGTACGATGAGTAACAATCTACAATAACAGTACAGTAATACCACCAGGAAAAGTTACAATGATATCAGCCCTTTGAGCCTCAACTTTTCCATGGCAAGCGTAACTTTGTCTATCAACTTGTGAAATATTTGATAGCAAAAGATTTTCCTTTGTGCCCGAGGCCCTTGTTTGTGTGACCTCAATTGGAAGTTACTAATCTGGATGTGACCAATTGGCACATCGATGTGTTCATGACCATGGATACAATTTAACTCTTGTGGAAACTTTGTGGTACAAATTCTGATTTATACATTTTTATGGTCTGTTTTATTAAGCACTTATAAAAATGTAACTAATCTTTTTAGTATATTTTGAATTAATGTGGTAGTTACAGGCAAGAAGTTATGAGTACAAGTAATATAGACATACAATTTGATTGTTACATTACCAGTAGACTTGGGGTGAGTCTAAGAGCAAGACAGTCTTAATTTACTGCATGTCACACATGCATTGCTATAGTAGACTTGGGGTGAGCCTATTAATAAAAGAGCAAGATGGTCTTAGACAGTAATGCATGTCACACTTACCAGGGGTGTGAGTGACCACAGATAAAAAAATCTGAAAAAATCTGAAAGTCTGAAATTTGGAAAGCTCCTATACTTTTGTACAGAGGAAGAGCAGAAAAAGATATAAAAATTGAGATCAAAAAATCTGAATTCAGATTTTAATCTGAACTCTCACACCCCTGACTTACATTGCTGGTAGACTTGGGGTGAGCCTAATTAAGTAGCAAGACAATCTTAGACAGCTAATGCATGTCACACATACACTGGTAGTACATTTTTAGGAAGATATGGTGTGAGTCTATAGCTAAAATAATAGTTTCTCGATCATGAGAGCTCAATAGGCACGCAATGACAACTGCTTCGGCGTACAACGCTTACCACACACGCTTTGGGTAGCACTGCATTTCCTGTGCGTGCACAATCGATCGCGCTATCGTGTCATTCCACTAAACTTGCGACATTACGCAGTGCACGCAGTACATTCATACTCTCATGATCGAGAAACTATTATTTTAA
This sequence comes from Amphiura filiformis, assembly GCF_039555335.1. Classification (NCBI taxonomy): domain Eukaryota; kingdom Metazoa; phylum Echinodermata; class Ophiuroidea; order Amphilepidida; family Amphiuridae; genus Amphiura; species Amphiura filiformis. The sequence continues at coordinate 60,647,229 of NC_092635.1, read as the reverse complement.
CTATAGCAAGATAGTCTTAGACACTTTATGTATGGCACAAAAGCCCTACACCTATTTGCAAAGACATTTCGCACTGCCCCATTTAGTGCAGTTTGCGGCGTAAACATGATTCAGATTTGCTAATTGAATCACGCCATTATCGCATCAGCACCTCATCTGCCGATCAATCATGTGACCCATGGGTGTCCTAGTTCTTTTTATACGATCGGTCAGCCAGTGTGAAAGATCTTTGTAAAATAGTGTTGCCATTTCACCAATTTTCCTGAAAAAAAATCAACATTCAAAATTTCTAATATAGAATACATATCTAGCAGTTGCAATTTCTGTTAAATATGTATTATGGCAAGAGTATGTTTAACAGGATGTTGATTCCCTAATATTGTTTTCTGAGTAACCAATCAAAATACAGCTTAAATCCTATGGGCAATACTCTCTTTCTTACAGTGCCTCTGAATGGCTCATTATATGATATTCTCATCTGGGTAACCAATCAAATTACAGCTTTAATCCCACGGGCAATGCTGTCTTTCTTACAGTGCCTCTGAATGGTTAATTACATGATATACTCATCTGAGTAACCAATCAACATTAAACTTTAACTTCTCTTAGCACTAATCCTCTTCATCCCAACCAGGCTGACCATTCTTATAATATCTCCGATTGGCTCAATACATTATATAGCCCTCTCTATAACCAATCAAAACAGTTCTTAGAGAGATGTAGTGCCCATAGGATTAAAAGACATGCATGCTAATGAAATTGGTTGGGAGAGGGGGGATTATCAACAAAACTGATATTCTTATCTATATTCAACAAGCAATTTTTGTTGTTGAATATTATGGATTGCACATTGCACATCAAGGCACCATGAAATGAAATTGGTTGGAGATTTTACAGAGTAAAAGCAAATAATGTTACACTAGCAAAGGGCTTCCCAAACTGGATGTCAAGACTCAAATGTGGGGTCGCGAGCACTTCTTCAGGGGCTCGCAGAACTTGATTGAAAAGAAAAATGTAGAAAAATCAAATAAAAGAATAATGCGTAGTTAAAAACAAGGAGCGGTTCGCCTCCTCAAAGAGGAATTGCATCTACATTCCCTTCAGCTTTTCTGTCTCTCATCACCATACATAAAAGTCAGGGACTACCTTTTGAGGAGAGCGAGAGCAGTCGCTCTCTATCGCTCTCCTTAAATCTGATACAGGAGAGTGATTTTTAGCTCTCCTTCGTTGACCATTCTCTCATTACATTCTATTGTAAATGCTCTAAACAGCTCTCCTTGAAGGCTTCAGAAGAGTTATTTAATGCTCTCCTGCCTCCAAATTCCAAAAGACAGTCGCTGCAAAGTACAGGGTGCCATTGTAGTTTTGGTAAGCAACAACATTTGTATTAGGCCAAAAAAAAAAAAGGTTTGTCTCAATTTTGTAAAATCGCATGCGATTTGACAAAAAAGAAATCTGGAATTTTTTAAATAGTTTTTCCAGAAAAATCAAAATATCATGAAAAAAGTCGGAATAAAAAAAAAAAAAAAAATCACATTGCGCATTTGTTTTAAATTTCTCGTGAGCTTTGAGACAAACCTTTTTTTTTTTTTGGCCTTATGCTGTGTGTCGCGACATACTTTTCTAATGAAATTTAGGCTGCAGGGAAAAAAAAGTTTGGGAAGCCCTGCACTAGGAGGAGAGTGTGGACTATCCCTGTGCATAAAACAGATTGGTATTCTATCTTAATAGATTGTCAGGGACCACAATTGTGTACTTTCAGCGATAAGTGGTAATCTTCGCGAGGGATTTATTTTTGCTGATTTCGTAAATGGAGTTCCATCCGCGAAATTAACACCTCGCAAATATGTGTAATTAATGAATTGCAAGTATAGGCAAAACTGGGCAATCGCGAAAATAACAATCGCCAAAATGTCTCTCAATCCAAGTCGCGAAAATAACTACACAAAAATTACCACTTATGCAATTCACCTTGAGTTTGGTAGTGATGCTGGTGCTTTTCGCAGTTGCGCCGCAAGCGTGTCAACAAACCAATTTTGTTACGTGTATGTGTATTATATGCTCTGCATTAAAGTTTTAACATGCGCTATTCGATACTGCACCCAGCGATACACAAACCTATGTCACTACCAAAGTCAAGGTCAAAGACAGTTTAAATTCAAAGCATTGGGCTATTCCAGTTAAATGCAAACACCCCCTATGGAAGACATGACCACATGTATGGAGTATGAATTTCAAATAGGGTTACCTGAATGGGCGACTCCGTTTGAATTTCACACTCCCTGTGTGGGCAATTAAGGTCATGTCTTCAACAGGGGGTGTACATTTATGTATTTCAACAGATAATTTCAAACTATACTCTGATCAGCTCGTATTAGGTGGGACTCATAACATCGTGGATTGATATAGAATGGTGTAAACACAGCTGGGCGCAGCACCTATGCGAACTACGCTTTGCATTTTGCGTGAATGACACATGCTTTTGTGAATTTACGCGTGCGTAAATTGGAACTTTATTGACACTAACAAAAACCGAATAATTCCCGCCTATTAAGAGCTGATCATAGTATACTAATTTTAAAAGCCCACAAAAACATTTTTGACCCGTATGGAGAGTTTAATGTGAAGATGTTTGAAAATGCAGAAAAAAACAAATCACATAATTGTTCAAAACTGTAAAATGGCAAAGTTAGCATGTAAACATCACACATGTCAATCACAGTTCCCTATCCCAGGATTAATAGGAAGTAGGAATAGGTAGCCTACAATCCTATCCATGTGACAATTTTGTTTTGCCCTTTTTCTCAAACATGCTATTTTTTGAATCTGCCAAAAAATTACTCTGCAGTGTCATCTCAGTACTTAATATAATTAATAGAAACAAAAGTGACTATTTTTTGATATATTTCTCTATAATTACTTTGCTTAAAAAATAATTTGATAAACATAATATATAATGCTATAAACAAAGACAGTTGGAATGCAGGTACTAACAAAAATGTATTGTAATAATATAATACTATACAAACTACCCATAAAAATACAATAACGTGTTACTACGGTAACAGCCTACAACTAACAATGATAAATAATGTTTTATAAACTGTATAAATATATTATCTAAGTTGTATATACTCCACATTGACAAAATCGGCCTCGTGCAATTCTCCCCAGGACATTTTGGGTTATAATTTATTTCACACGAGATTTGGGGTTTACAACCACAAAGCCTAATGTATTTACATAATAGGGCTTGATGGGAGTATTTATAGTGGTGTTCGTGCTTCATCCGTCGTTTGATGCCATAAAGTATGTGTTCCTTTTAAAGTTTTTTTTGTGTGAAACTGACTTTAAGATGCATTGTAACTTATTATTAATATTGCAACTTACATGTATGAGGTGTTCAAATGTGCTTTATGTCATGTGACTTGTCCACCTTAAAGGAAAGTACAGTGGCATCAAAGATCAATGAATGTCCGCCACAGGACAGATCTAGAAGTAACATGTAAATCACATACAATGTAGGAAGTACTTCATTGATAAATCACAAGTGCAGTGACCTTTAGTCAGCTTCAGACTTATTCCACCTTTGGTAAGATAAGCACTGTATTATTTTACTATGTGAAAAATTCCAATTAAATTTTTTGTTATTTTCTCCTGGTTTGGACATCAACACAGAAAGCCTTTTAAGGTCTCTGGACTGTGCCCGACGGCCTAAACTTTGACCTGCAATCCAGAAGAGCACCAATGATGCTAAGCAAACAGTTTTTTTCTGTCATGACATTTTTCTTATTTGGATTGTGTTAATATGGAGTATAACTACATGTTTTCTACAATTATCAGGAGTTAAAAATAAGCTTAGCGGTTACACTCTTCTAATCTATATGACCTAATAAAGGATATACACAGTAGACTAACTAGATTATAGGACATGCACTCTTTTTGTATAAAGATATAACAAAATGACATCAATATATAGAACAAACACGAAAACTGCTTGCAATCTATCAGTAGTAGTGTAGGGAAGACAAAATATCATATTGTTTACACTAAGGAACTTAGTTTAACTGTTTACTTGTTGCACAGAGGGGCAAGATTATGTAGTACCACCCGCTCTAGTTCTCGAAAAGATGATACATGAAGCAACGTGATGCGATATGGCTGGCTTGGTTGGTCTACGAATATATGCAATTACCCAATCAGAATCCCATGTCAGAGATGCCAGTGACTTACCCCAAAAAATTCTGGAAATAATACAGACAATTGCGAGCCATAGGGAGCGTTGCGACCGGAGTGCAGTGCTTCATGGCCGGGGGTCCCTTTTAGATACAAAATTGCAAGTTTCCCCAAAATTGTTTTAAAATTAAACACAAATGATTGTAGCACTTTTCTCTAGGTCCAGGGACTCTCCAAATCCAATCCCTCCAAAACAAAAATCTTTTTTTTTTCAATAAAAAAATCGGAAAACCGAATAAATTTGGGAAACTGGCATCTCTGCTATGTCTACATGGTACAAGCGCTAAATCGACTAGACAATGCAAATGAATGTTGAAGGGTGTAAACTTTTATATGATATGTACTGTCCCTTCTCATCCAGGGTGCCTTTGATGTTGGGTTAAAATGGCAGCAGTGTGCCCATAAGCTATTCCAGGTAATATCCATATACCCCATGGAAGACATTTTCTTAACCTTCCGCACAGGAAGTGCAAATTTCAAATGAGTAACCTGAATGGGTGACTCCATTTGAAATCTACAGCCCCAGTGTAGGAGAGTAAGGTTATGTATTACATAGGGAATGTATGGATTTATATCGGTATAGCCCAATATACATGGTACATTACTGTAATCTCTTTTCCAACATGGCAGCTATACAATGCTATAACATTTTTAGAATGTTGTATATGTCTTTTGTTTTTCATTTGCACTTGCATTCTCCTCAAATGCACTTATAAACTAGGTATAGACCACTTGACATGTGACGTCATTGCCCAGCAGTATGCGCGCGAATTATGGCAATTTCCACTATTCTTTGTACTGCAGTGTGTGTACGCATCATAGTTTGCCCAGGACACATGTATTTTAAATCGCCCTGGTACAAGAAAGCCATTGAACAGTGTAGCAGTTCGTTCAAGCATATCGATAGACCAGTCCCTCACCTTTGTTGATAAACAATGATGTCAAGTGGTCTATACTTTCCACCATCTAAGTTCCTTAGTGTAGACTAAATTGAAATAAACACGATACAGTGGAGAACTCTGCTCATCCTCAAGTAATACTGTTGGGATATATGCCATCGCCTGTGCACAGGTATGGTCATATGGTATTGTCAAATAATATGAATAAATTAAACTTCTTCATGACAACAGAGTTCAAAACTGTATCTCACTTCTTATCTAGGTACATAGACCATAAGAAATTATTCTAAACTGACCAAGCATAGAAAACAATGATATTTCAAGTAATTGCTATCATCTAGGTGTATTAAAGAAACGCTTCTGATCAAAGACGAATTCTCCATGTTGAGTGCAGCGATACCTTATTGCTGGTCTTTGCACATAAGATATTCATTTATGCACTCAAAATAATGAATTCTTTAACCCCCTGAGCACTACCTGCCGATCTAACATTGCCTCTGATTGGTCAATTACATGATATCTTCACTTTAATCACCAATCAGAATGGAGCTTTGCAAATAGTTCACCCCAATTTTTTTGTGTGGTGAAATTAAACAATGTTGCTGATTGGGCCAATTGATAATGAAAACTTCTTTTTGGCCAATCGGCAGGTAGTTCTTATGGGGTTAAGTTGAGTAATGCTGCTTCTGCTTTCAACAGTGCCTACTTTTAGTAGATACCTACTGAAGAAATTATCATACAAAAATACAAGACTATATAAAATGCAGCATGGGGTAAATTTATTAGTAATGAAAAAACAGAAATGTGACCTTCGAATGAGACGTTCATAACATAGAACATAGAGAACCACCCTTTGGCAGATGAGTCGCCAAGTCCACTAGACCCACCCTTTGGCAAAATGGGTCGCCAAGTCCAAAACTAGACCTACCCTTTGGCAAAATGGGTCACTTAGTCCAAAACTAGACCTACCCTTTGGCAGAATGGGTCACCAAGTCCAAAACTAGAACCATCCTTTGGCAGATGGGTCGCCAAGTCCAAAAAATAACAGCCACCCTTTGGCAAAATGGGTTGCCAAAACTTGCCCAACATTTTATTTACAAATACAAGTTCTACTACAAAATACTCTTTGCAAGAAACCACCTACTTACTATGTATGCACAGTTGGAATCTTACAATGAGAATTGCTTTCTTGGTATCTGTGACCCTCCGAGTGGCTCAGAAGTTGTGAACATGATACATGTACCACGTAGCGCTGCATGTATAATCTTGTATATGGTACAACTCTCCTCTCCCAAGTAAAAATAAAGTATCTGTATGTAAGTGACACAGCAGATAGATGCTGTTTGACTTGGGAAGCAAGTGTTTGGAACCAGTGTAATTCCCAAGTAATATCACAGTATCTTATTTAGTTAATGTGACATGGGTCTACCGTTACATGCACAAAGGCCTGTGTTACTTTAAAAGTAGTAGAAGTGTATATAAACTCACGAATTTTACAACTTGGGAAGCTTCATTTTCCCCATAACTCCCCATATTGAAAACAAAAACACAGTTTTTATGCCAAATGTGAACAGAAATTAAAAACAAATGGATGCAAATTAAATGCAACTTTTATACATGTGTTTAGTACAACATGTATTTTGATCCAAAATTTGGCAACTGGTGTGCACCATTATTTCGGATTCCTTATTTTGGGGGTGCACTTAGACATGACCTTAATCTCCTGCACATGGGGTTGTAGATTTCAAATGGAGTCACCCATTCAGGTAATTCAATTTGAAATTCACAATCCCTGTGGAAGATTAAGGTCATGTCTTCCATAGAGGGAAACCCATGCTACTACTTGCCTTAAATTGGTTATTTTTGCAAGTGTCAGGCCGTGGCATAATTTGACATATTTTCCTTTCAATTTAGTCAAATTATTATTATCTCTGAAGCTCCAAATAACAAAGGGTTTTGTGACCAATTATTGATCGGTCAGAAACTTCCAATTAGTACCGGTCGTTTCCAAGTCAAGTGCTTTCCCGTCCAATTTGGGCGATTTACGTTCTAAATTCGGGTAAACCCGCCCAAATATCCGGTATTGGGCACTTTGCTGGAATCTTAAAAATTGAGGTACTTGAGAGAGTCATTCACTGTAGCCTGGCGAGCCAATTTGCCGCGCCTTGGCACTGAAAAGTTTTGGCAACACTGGATACTGCATTTTCATTTGCGATACAGATAATCTATTAAGTCTGCTCCGACATAAAATGCTTTAACTATTAGCAAAGCCATTGCTGCATTGTTATATAAGATGGTAAACAAAGCTGTATGGATGACACAAGACTGAAGACAAGTATCAAATCTGTTTTTCTGGTCTACACACAAGTTCCAACACTATTTTATATTTCAATCTTGTGCCACTTGATTTTTTAATTTTTTTTTTCGATGACAGCAACATTTATGACATACATTCTACTATGGCAGGGAATTAGCAGGTGAAGGCACAAAATTAAATCAACAGCCCAGAGAAGAAAATAAATTAAAAGCTGCCATATGCAAGTACATACACAGCACAATGTAGAAGATTCACTAAGGTACTATTGAAATGTCACATAAATGACAAAGAGAAAGGCATATGGCAGCAATTCTGTAGAAAACATTTAGCCACTGGGCTTAAATTTGTCAAACATATATATTATTATTATAGCTATTAATAGTTGTCCATTTTTAGAATTTCTATAACTGGCTTTTCTTTTACACAAGGCAGCCATTAATGGCTACTTGCTTTTTGGTTACACCATTGATCTGTTTGTATTATAAGATCTCCATTGGAAGGGAATTGCACTTTTTTACTGCTGTAATGGTGTACACAAATATGTGCATTCAATGTTTACATGTGCGTAGTATGTGTGTTCATTCTCCATCTACACAAGCGCGGAAGTGATACAATGTATTTACAATGTCCTTTTCTTTGTCGTTTGTGTCAGGGTATCGTGAGCACTTATCGATATGGGTGGAAGGAATCCTGACCCATCAATAAGACAGTAGAACTCATAATCCCAAATCACATACATGTGCATGATCATGAGTGATATTTAAGCGCAATGGGGCATCTGCAATGCAAATTGCGCTATTGAAATATTGGTTTATTATTATTATATGTGCACCAGAATCGAGATCTTTGATTGCAACTTTGGGAATAGACATTATCAACATTAGATATTGCATCATCTTATAGACCACTTGACATGTGACGTCATTGCCCGGGAGTATGCACACGAATTATGGCAATTTCCATTGTTCTTTGCCCTGTGGTGTACGTAGAACTACGTACGCATCAGAGCTTGCTCAGGGCAAGTGCATTTGAAATCGCCCACCACATTTCATAGTACAAACAAGCCATTCAACAGTGTAACGGTTCGTTCAAGCATATTGATAGACCAGTCCCATCCCCTTTGTGATAAACAATGATGTCAAGTGGTCTATACCGATGAGGCAATACACCTGTTTGCATCGTTACAATAATGCCAAATAGATTGTGATTGAGTGGCAATCCATGATCATTACATCAACTTGGTGTTAACTGCTAAACCAAGTCTGCATGATATGATACTCCCCCTCAATGGAGATCCCAACCACAACAAACTAATGCTGCGTATACGTCATCACCTTCACACCTCGGCTTGCTGCTTCTTTCCTTTGGTATATGTTAATTGCATGATGGTTGACCCATTCTGTCTTTTGCTTACCCATAATGGTTCATCCACCCCGTCCTAATTTACCAAGCCATCCTGTTGCGCAAAACACATTTGTTTCTGTGAGCCTGTACATAGATGTGACTTGAAATAGAACGGAGCAAATCAAACAATATAGGTCATCAATCTGACCCCAGTTTATCAATCTGACACCAGTTTATCAATCCGACACCAGTTTATCAATCTGACACCAGTTTATCAATCTGACATCTGACACCAGTTTACCAATCTGACACCTGTTTTTCATCGCATTCTACATAGATGTGACTTCAAACAGAATGGAGCCAAACGGACAGAATGGGTCAACAAACCCATGTCAGTTTCTCCTTGCAACTTGAAAGAGAACAATATAGATCTGATAAAACCAGTTTCTGCTTCAAGTTGTCCTCTCCTTCAAAATCCTGTTGGACACAAATACCATACGGCAATAGTTCTTCTTTTCATGCATTTTCAACAGGACTTTACCTCCACCGGTGTATAATTTGTTCCATATTACTCGGGAATTTTGCTAATATTTTCCCTGCTGAATCTGGCTTGCTTACCTTTAAACTCATTCCCTTTAGTTACATACAAGAACATTCTTCTCTTAACATACATCCACAGCTTAGTAGATTTAATAACATCTGAACAGAGTTGAACTTGATTCAGATATATATTTTGATGTGCACCATTCAGCATTTCACCATATCTACACAACTGCCACTTCAACAAACACTTAAATTTGCTCCCCAAAGGTGGGAGATAACCTTTTCTATGTTACAATAACGATTTCTTACAGTACATCTATTACTTGTAACATTCGTCTACGTTGATGTGCTAAATAGGATCAAAAGTACAATATCAATTCATAAAATTGGACTTAAACACCATTTTTGAAGCACACCATCCACCAGTTCTCAAAAGACAAAATAAACAGTACAAGTCATGCATAAAAGAGGGAGTTCAAACCAATTATACACCATGACAATATACTAGGCACTAATTCTCTTGATCAAGTGGTAATGCTTCATACAGCACAAACTGCGGGCAACCTGCCAATGTAATACATATAAAGCAGGTCTTAAGTACAAACCTCATCATAGAACATTTGCAAATATAAGCATCAAACTACACACCTACTTTGAATTTATTTACCTGGCTGATCACCAAGTTTTCAGCAAAATTCATCCGACAAGCAATCTTCAAATTCGTCCTCTTCTGCCTCATTTGTCTCACCTTTCACCTCTGGTGGCGCTTCTTTATTGTTGCTCCTCTCGTTGCCTGTGGCGGCATCTTCTTTCTCTCTTTCTCCTGCACCCGTAGTGACTTCTCTCGCTTCTGCTTGTGCGGCAGCTTGACCTTCTCCTTCGCTCTCATCATCGCCATCATTCTCATCTCCTTCTTCCTGTCGTTGAGTTGTATCGTTCGTTTTTTCCTGACCACTGTTAGCTTGACCGCTAGGTGCTACCCAATTAGACGCAGGCTCTCCACTGGCGTTATCGCTATCCTCCGACCGGTTACCATAGAAGTCGAAATAATCGCTCCATAGGTCGTCTTCAAAATCGCTATAATAGTCAAATTCATCAGACCAGTCGTAGTATAAGAACCAATCGTCTTCGTCGTCGCTACTCCAATCGAGTAGTCTATTGTCACGTTCCTCAAAGAAATCCCAGAGCTGTAACGCACGGAAAGTGCGTAATTTGCCATCGGCGTTGTTGTATTTGCGTACTTTAGAACGGTCCTCCTTTGAGCCATCTTGATAGGCATGGAGATAAAAGCATTCTGCTCCAAATGGACAGTTGCCCGCCCTTGATCAAAATACTTGCATGGTTTGATACTAGAAACAAACAAAAAACAGTCAGTGAAAACAAAGACATTAGATTTCCATTTTAGGAATTTGTATTTCAGTCAATAAATTGTAAGCAGAAGTTATCAAGTAAAATTCAAAGTGAATATAACTGACATGGTAAAATACCAAATTAAGACATAATTAAGTCAAAATATGAGGGTCATTCAAAATGTTCTACCTCCATCATCACTTCTCTGTTATCCTATGTGCCAAAGATGATGTCAAAGATGTTGAGTGTGTAGGAGCCCTAGTCTTATCAGCTTCAAGATCAATGATTTTTCAATTGGGAGGACTTTTAGTCATTGATTGTGAAGCTGATAAGACTGCCAGGATTCACAAAGCCTTACGATTGACCTTACAATTGATTTACCACACGTAGTCCCGTATTAGATCAATTACAAGATCGATTGTAATTCTTTGTGAAACAGGCCCAAGGTGGCTCAAAGAAGCCATTTGGATCCGCAGAAAAGGACATGGCACTCTAAACAAGGATGAAGGGGCCTACAAACTCAACAACATCTTTGACCAACTCATCACGCCCCCAATGGCAGTTCCTGTTGCCCATAAAAGGAAACGGTCTGATGTGATGAGTTGGTTAAACATCACTAAAATGTGAGTAAAAAAAAATCATAATTTTTCATAGGAATTGTTCAAAATGAACAAAATTTACTTTAAACATGTCTGCAATGCATTGATAAGAGAGAGAGAGAGACAGACAGACAGACAGACAGACAAAGACAGAGAGAGACAGAGAAAAAGCACTACACATTACCTTAGGGCTTGTTTATATTTTTCCACAATCTTGGTCTTTTCATCTGAATCCTCTACCCAGAAATCACTGGGTGTCACAAAATGTGATGCTACACGGCAAGTTGGACATCCTCTATGAAGTAGAAAGACACAAGAAAATTGCATGGTTACATAAGAAAGCCTGATACAATACACTTTCCCTTAGATGTTAACCCTTCGGATATTGTTAGACTCTTGTAGTTAACTAAGATAGACCCACTGCTCTTTTTTGCTCAATTATGCCATCTACAGTGTGTCCCAGAATGATCTATACCGTATTTGAAAAAACTATAAAAAATATATACCGGTAATCAATTGTATTTAATATGTGCAATACAATGACACACATGACACCTTCTTATTCTGTGACTTTCAAGTTTCATTCAAAAAGGTTTATTGGTTTTGGTGTGACATTGATATTATTGAAAACAGTGGTGTGCACAAAGGGGGGGCAGGGGGCACAGGCCCCCACTTTTGTTGGTCATTCGGGAAATTAGTCATTCCGCTTTGTTTACACTCCTAATCAGAATCCATTGGGGAACTGAACAACCTGCCCCCCACTTTCAATGTGCTGCGCACGCCACTGATTGAAAATGGACGAAAACTTAATGTGTGTAGTTTACAACACAAAAGTCTTATAAGGCCAAAAAAAATTATTGGTTGCCCTTCCGAGACAAAAATTTGGAGATCCGGTCAGTCGATCCTTTTTTTTTTTCATGGATTTTTCCTCCATTTTGAAAAGGCTTGTATGGACAAATGCTTGATTATTTTATGGTAAAAAATTGTGTGTTTTTGGACTGGATTTAAATGGAAATACTTCTTATTTTCAATCAAATATGCATAAAATAAAATGAGTGAATAACAAATATAAAAGTCCTTGATTCTGTCCAAATTTAAGGTTTCTTCTAAAAAAGTGATTGGAAAAAAAAATAGCCTAACAGATGGATTCTTATTATCACCATCGTTCAACCGTACTGTGCAATATATTGGAGAAATCATACATTCTTTTATAGGAAATACACCAAATTTGGCACAGATGTAGAGCTTACAATGCTGTAATTCTTCATATGGAATTAAGTGAAACATTTACAGAGATACAGAGAATGAAAACAATGTTACTGTCTTTTGCCATAGGTAGGTTAACTGTATGACACATAAAGTTAATTCCAAACTTCATATACTACAACTGGATGACTGAAAACATTCATCAATTTGTATGATACATACTTTGGCAAATGAATGCATCTTCCTGTTATTGTCATCACAGTTTACATTCATTGAAAAAAAAGTTAACCTCAACCATGGCAAAAGGAAGCAGACTATACAGCTATCTATAATTTGGTTCACCTCAAGTTTGGTAGTGTCCTCAATGCTACTTCGCGGTTGCGCTGCAAGCGTGCCAACAAACCGCCCATGTACGTGTGCATGTACACTTAGGGCGTTTAACTTTATGTGCGCAATTTGTTACTGCGGCGAGCGAAATACGTCACTACCAAACCTGAGGTGAACCAAATTATAGGCACCCGAGGAAAACACGATTTTGGAAGCCAAAAACAGCACCTCGATTTTCCAAAAAAACGCAAAAGAAACGTGATTTCTTGAAAAAGAACAAGAAGTATTATACTTCTTATTCATTTTTCAGGAAATCGTGTTTCTTAGACCCTCTATTTACTTGTTATTCAAGGTTGGATAAAGTTATACATTTTAATTACTTTTGCTTCTATTGACCAGCTAGCAATGCATGCTAATTCAATATGTCCCTGGCTGTTCAATAGAAGCAAAAGTAATTAAAAAACATACAGCTTTATCCAGCTTTGAATAAAAAACAAAGAATTTTTGTGTCAGTTCCTGCAGAACTGACACCTTTAGTACAGGTTTGACGATCATGTGACAATTCGAATCATCATATCGAAATATCACGTGCTCTGTAAAAATATCAATATCGATATCGATACTATTCGTCAATTCAGCCCCAAACCAAATCGCCCACATGCCAATTCGAACCCTGTATATTGATGTACAAAAAAAGTTGGCCAAATTTAACTATTTCGTGATTTTCTCCATAACCGTTGTTTTTACACCAAATCTGTATATTTAGATGAATTGATGTCTTGCATTCAGTCACAAACCAATTCGTTGTACTTTGTGCAATAACCCTCTATCTTTTAAACCAAATATCCTAAAGAGTCGTGCGATGTCGAACTTTTCCTCTGGTCATAAAGAACAAAACAAGTCAGCGTTACGTATCTGTATGCGTAGTCGCAGTTTGTGGCCCTCACAACACGGGCTTCGGTCCTAGGAAATGGAATATTACTGATAAATATATAAAGATGGCAAAATCAGTAAACCAGTTTAAGTTACAAATAAAGAAAAGTCTAATAAAAATTACATCTAATATTTAGGGATTATTTAATGACCTCACCCATCCCCCCCCATCTCCACTCCAACTATCAATTTCTTGTGTGGACTGTGGAATATCTATATGAAATGTTATAAATATTTATATTGGAGTCTTTCTTTGCATGTTCTGTATTAATGGTTAATAAGATATATTCACTTTTTTTTATTTTTAACCAAATATCCTAGAGAGTCGTGCCATATGTCAAATTTTTCTTCTGGTCATTATAAATATTTATATTGGAGTCTTTCTTTGCATGTTCTTCTCCTTTCTTTTTCTTTTATTTGTTAACTTTGTGTAATTGTATGTTGTAACTTAAGGCAGTGTAAGGGGTGCTCGCTTCAGGCCTTTGGGCCTTTTGAGCATCTCCTCATTCAAATGTTGTGTCTTTTATATTTTGTATGTTGATTTGAATGAAAATAAAATGATGATGTATGATGATGATGATGTACATCATTTCCTACAGAGTCGTGAGATATGTCAAACTTTTCCCTTGGTCATAAGGAACAAAAATGTCAGTGGTCGCATATCTGTAGGATCATTGGTTAATAAGATATATTCACTTTTTTTTTTTAACCAAATATCCTAGAGAGCCGTGCCATATGTCAAATTTTTCCTCTGGTCATAGGAACAGAAAAGTCAGTGGTCGCATATCTGTAGGATCATTGGTTAATGAGATATAGTCACTTTTTTTTTAATTTTGTGCACTTAACCCTCTATCTTTTTAACCAAATATCCTCGAGTCGTGCCATATGTCGAATTTTTCCTCTGGTCATAAGGGAAAAAAAGTCAGTGGTCGCATATCTGTAGGATCATCGGTTAATGAGATATAGTCACTTTTTTGTACGTTGTGCACTTAACCCTCTTTTTTTTTTTTTTTTTGGATATCGTTTGGAGTCAAATGATTTTTCATTTTAAAGCTTATGATATATTTTCTAAACACGAAATAAAACAAAATTGACCGCGAGCCGACTTTACAGCTGTTTCGAGATGGACGGTCACATATATTCATTAACATATTAAATCGTTTATCCCTTTTGGTCAATATCGAATTGGTTTGTGGCTGACTTAGCTTGGGGCCAAATGCATGAATTGGCATATGGCCAAGTCAACTGTGGACGAATTGCTTTGGCGAATCCACCTGCTTCCATGCTGACCAGGAAGTGCCGAAAAATTACGTACTTTTACAAAGCAAAAAGCAACTTTTCTAGGCATTGTTGACATGGTGCCTTCGCCCAAAAAGGTTTCCTACTATAAAGACCTAACTTTTAAGATGGTTTGTATGTTTGAAGGTGCAAAATTAACAATAAGCTTAAAATCATGGCCCGGTTTACCGCCGAGTTTTGCAAGTCACGACTTTGACAGATGACGTCAGACACTTATCTCTGTCTTGGTAATATCGACATAAGTCTTGATAATAATACGCTGTTTTACTTAGCCTATATCTGGTGGCAGCAGCATTTTCTACAGTCACGTGATAATGGCGCCATGATAATACACGGGGAACTGACGGTGTCCACATCTTTTTTTTTTTTTTCTTTTTTTTTTCAGTTTTTTGTATTTTATCAGTACTTAGAGCTGGTGGGGGAGAGAAAGCATTAAAATACATTCAGGAAAAAATACAACTCGAACCAAAGATGAAGGCTCCATTTCAAAATCAAAATTACAAAAAAACAAAAACAAAAAAACACCAGACAATGAGCAGGTTCAAAGACAAGGAAGATGACAAAACAGAGTCCTGACCCTATCCGAATCCTATTTTGACCTTTACACAACTAAAAGTACCAGCTCCCTTCTTCATCACATACAATATTTTTATAAAACATCCAGCATGTCCAGTGTTAATTAAACAAAAATCTTTTTGAATTGCGCTGGTATAGGAGTTGCAAGGGCCTGATACTTTGCTGATATCGAATGATGAAATTCGCCATCTTCCTCCTGTGAAAAATTTGAAGAATAGAAGGCTGACGTTATGCCAAAACACGCATGCGCCTATGTAAGTGTATAATTAGGCCTATTTAATGATAAAATGAACTACCACTAAATGTTCTTGTCAGTGCTGCAGTGCAAAACTTCTCTTTAACATTACATTAAAATAATAGTTACATTAAATTGGAACTGACACCAATTTTTTTCAGGAATACTTGTTTTAGGAACAGTGTTTCTCCAGTTCAAACCTTGAATAACAAGTAATTTAGGGTCTGTTATTTCTTTTTTTAATTTTTGTTAGAAAAAATGCAATTGCACCCAAAAATCGCAACTGCGGTCGTGAATACTACGATCGCGAATACTATGATCGCGTTTCCTTTAATGCCTACATCTATCTGTTACCATATTACGTCCATTTTCCTACCTGACAACTTTCTTCTCATATTGCTTAGCACTGCGCCATTTACGTATACACGCCAGGCAGTAAGGATGGTTACAATTGGATAATAGGCCAAATTTGCGGTCTTTTGGAGATGACTTCTCGAGGATGACCTCCATACAGATGCCACATGCTACGTCCTTACTGCGTTGGAAGGCAAAGGCCACTTGCATATTCTTCTCGTGTTCTGCCATGCATTGCTGTGGAGAGACGGGATGCAATTGGTACATTGGTTATGATGCGTTGTAAGTTATGACACGTTATAATGTCCTTGTCATAAAGAGCATGCCATTCATAGAGTTTACAGACTTTACTGCATGTATCTAATGGTATTGATACACATCGTAAATGGGATTTATAACTAGGACCTATCGTAAAATTTAAGGTAAAGATTGACAATTTCTAAAACTCTAAATACAGGCATGAGACTGCACTTTCCTAAAAAAAACTGAAAAAACTGAAAATGCGCATGAAATTGGGCAAAAAGTACCAAAAACAGGCTGAAATTAAATAAAGTTGCGGAAATTTTGACTATAAAAAAAACTGAATTCAGTTTTTAAACTGAAAATTCTCATGCCTGTAAATAGATGTACATAAATCCCAAATACATGATCGCTGTCGCTCAATTTTGAGACTATCACAACAAAATTATTTATGGTAGTACATGAAAGTATGTTTTACAAAAATATTATCTCAGCTTTTAATAAACTTACTTGGATATACGGTAAATAAGTTAAAATTTTGGTTCAAAGTTTGCTGAAGTACAGAAGCCGCCATCTTTAATTCACTACTTCCAGGGTCACAATGCATTGTGGGAAATCTCCCAGTAATGCATTGCGCAGTACTAGGAGATTTTGCTCTATCACAGGCACATCGTTGGAAGCGTTAAAAAAAATTACATTGCGATACTGAAAATTACATTTTGATATCATCGTCAATCGCGATATCACCCATACGCATCCTACATGTACTTACTGCTCTGTGTTCCTTGTTCTGTTTCTTGTCCGTTGGATGCAGACAGTACTCCCCACATAGATCACACGCGTTGCCATGGAGATACATACAGTTGGCACCATATCTGCATGTACCTTTGACGTTGAATGGACACAAACTATTCTGTTTCTTTGCCTCTGGGACAGGGTTCTGTTGTACTTGTTGCTCAGGGGGTGGGGGCTTGTGTACTATTGGTGGAGGGGGAATGGAGGGCGCTGTACTCACAGGTGGCGGTTCAACTCCTCCCATTTGAGCAACAGATAAATATGATGACGGTGGCACTGCAGCAAAATAAAAAAGAAGAGAAACTGTATTTATCTGAAACATTATTTTGGCATATAAGCTGACCATACTTTTTGGTATGCAAATGCTGGGATATATTTCTGACTTGACTCTTATAGCCCTTGCTAACTTGACTACAAGTTGACTCACTTGTCAAGTCTACTCAACTTGTATTCTGTGAGAATCAAACGATCCCGGCAAAGCTTCTCTGCAAGAATAGTCACATGATTTGTACAATTTGCAGCAAACTTCTAATCTAAGCCTGCTGTATTAACTGAAATAAGACTCCAGTTGAATGGCCAACTAATGTATGCATTGTAAATCAGGATACATACTAGTAGGTTCTCATAATCATGTTATCAGAAGTTTACTTTCAATATGCAGAAATTAATGAGAACCTACAGGTTTAGTCTCAGGCACAGACTGCACGTGGGTCATCGCGAACATTCAGTTTGGACGCTTGAACTGAAGGATCACATTGATTGTGATTGGCCACTTGATTTTGACAGACGTCAACAGGTCTCCTATGTTAACAACATTCACAATTGATCAATAACTTAGAGGTGAGGTGATCAGATGTGCAGTGACCAGACCGTTTGGCACCAGATTGCATGCGTCGCGAACATATAGGTTTTAGCCAGAAAACTGGAGGTGTTGTTTCCGCTCAATTGCAGGCATTTTTTTAGGAATGACAGAAAGTGGTTGAGAAGGATAGCTAGGCTTAGAGAGAAAACGCAATTTCGCTTTTCTCGCCGTGAATCTCGCTTTTTAGTGCTTTTCTCGCTTTTAAAAGATTCATTTCTACCACGAAAATCTATTTCTGTGGCGAAAGGTTGCAGAATTCGACAACCATTGCAACTAAAAAAGCTTAAGTTTGACCTGATTTTCCAGCCTGAATGTACAAAAACGGTCCATTTTCTGGCACATTCAAGCAACAACACAAGTAATATTCTTTATTTACTACTCAAACCTTGCAGTATATTGACCTTTTAAGCTGATTTATGAGGACAAAATGTGTGTATTTTTGATAGTCCGGTCGGCAATTTCCATGCTTTGTTTTGGTATCACTCAGGGGTATGAAGTCAATGAAATACTGCCCTCACTCAATTTTGTTACCTTTTTCTGATTTTCGCCAATTTTTGGGCATAAATCTCGCTTTTTTCTCGCATTTTGAAGTTGCCATCTCGCATTTTTGGTCAAAAAATTGCGTTTTTTCTCTAAGCCTAAGGATAGCATCACATGTTCAGATTCTGGAGCTTTATGGGTTACTCAGGTCTGGAAAAATATGTCACATTTGGAATCCAGGAAGCTCATTCTAGGGAAATTTTGGAATTTGGAGGGAAATTTAGGAATTTGGAGGGAAATATTGCTTCTCCATGTTAGAAATACATTTTAAATTATGGAAAAGTTTGCTTCCCCATGTAAGAAATATATTTTAAATTATGGACAAGTTTGCAGAATTTGCTTATCTTTCCGGGAAATGAACATTTTTTCCAGGCCTGGGTTACTCATTGTGTGGATAATAAAAGTAATCATTTTGTATCATTTTTTTAAAATCACACAGTATTCTCTTACCTGGATTTTGAAATGGTTGACCTGGATTTTGATACGGTTGACCTGGCACAAATGCTGCTGCATTAACATAATCCTGCATGTGTATCTGATTCATCTGACTGGTCACCGCTGCCATCATGTGTGGCGCCACCGTAAATGGACCACCCATTGGCATCGGCATCGACATCGGCATACTGACCACTGGGCCACCCATGATAGGACCTCCCATCATTGCTTTCTGTAGAGGAACCATTCTCCCCGGCATAGCCCCTGGAGGTGGCGGCAATGGCTGACTGATGGGTCTGTGTTGTGCTGCACTGATGAGTTGTGGTGCAGGGACTATCTGGATGATTTGAGGCTGCTGATTCTGGGGCTGCGGAGACATTGGAGGCATGGACACTGGATCAGGTCTCTTGTGGTCAAATCTGTCAACAGGAAATGCAAGAAAAATTTGAAAAAAATGCCATGTTTAAGACAATGCAATGTCGTAAAAGGTGGAACTATCTTAAACACAGGTTTGGAAGGTTAATAAAAAATTATTCAATTATCATCTGGTACTGTATTGTTTGTAAGAAACGTGTACTCGCTATTTGAACCAATCGGAGGTGCATAGCAACAACAGGACTGATCGATTTTAAGCTTTAGGTGATTCCTTGTAAAATTGTGGGATTTAATTGGATTAAAATTATATATACTTATGTATACTTATTTCAATTGAAGTGTTTAAGAATGAGAATAAAGGTATTGTTTTTAGCCACTGTCATGTATCTATCGTCTCATATAACACGCGACATCATTATTTTTGGCGTAAAACAACTCGGCTTTGCTTCGTTGTTTTACTTAAAATAATATTGTCGCCTGTGTTATATGAGACGATAGATACACTCCAGCGGCTAAAAACAATACCTTTATTCTCTAAGTATAGGCCTAATTCGAGTTCAGAAACAGAGCAGTGACTGGGCACATTTTTTTATACATTTTTTTAATGTAATTAGATCCCATTTAAGCTGTACATGAAAGCTGTATGTTGTTTACATGAGATGTACATTGTATTAAAACTGTTCAGTCTAAGTAGTGACTCAGGTCACATGACTATGATCATGATGATTGAGGTCACATGACTCGGTCATGAATCATCAAGGCAAAAGTAATACACAGCTTTCCTTGATCCTTGACAGAGCAAGCACAACTGAAGGTTACATTATCTAGAAAACATATGGTAGTATGGAGTCATGTTCTTTCAGGGACAAAAACCATAAGATCAACAAAGCCCTATCAACTTCACTTCAAGAAATTGAAAAATACAAACTTCTTTAAGGTGGTACTACACCCCTGTGGTAAATTTGTGACTATTTTTGCATTCTTCTCAAAAAATAATAACACACTGGTAACAAAAGTTATGTATATTATTGGGGCAAGGAATCCAATTACTACACTGAAATTTCAGTGACTCAAGACAAGCGGTTCAGTATAAATGATAGGATATGAGGTACATCCTAGCGGTACCTTATTTATTATCATAAATAACAAACCGCTTGACTTGGGTCACTGAAATTCCAGTGTAGTAATTGGATTCCTTGCCCCTATATAATATACATACCGGTAACTTTTGTTACCACTGTGTTATTAGTTTTTGAGAAAAATGCAAAAAAAGACACATTTATCGAGGGGTGTAGTACCCCCTTAACCGTGTCTTATTGACAGAACACATTACATGCAAATGAGAAGCAAGCATAAAGTGCATATACACAGAAGTCAAAGTTTGCCAGGTGCATTGGTGACATAATGCAGAGGTACCCTATTTAGTCCTTCAAGAATGACACACAAATATGACAAGTCTGGACTCTTCAAAACTCTTCAAACATACTTGGGCCTCATAAAAAATTGCTTTGATTGGCGTAACCCGACCGACCCTAAAAGTAGGCCCGACCCAACTTTTTTTTTCTTTTTTTTGCAAAAAATATAAATTAAAAAAAATCAAATTAAATTTTTTTAAAAAGAAGAAAAAAAAGTTCAAAGGCCTTTAACAAATACAATTTACAGCTTCAAAGTAAAAAAAAAATCCCTACCTACCTACTCTTAATTTTTTTTATGTTACGCCAATCAAACAATTTTTTTTTACGGCCTTACCTGCATTCATCCCCGTATCGGCACTTCCCTTCATGTAGAACTTGCACATAACTGGTGGCGTGCTGGTCTTATCATGAGCATATGGACAGTTGTCTCCAGATTTACACAGTCCATACAGATAATACCTGAAAAAACAAGAACGGTCATTAAATTAAAGCGAAGACTTGAGCTGAGCTCTCTAAGTCGGGACTCATATCTCGTTTGAGATTTCCCCAGTGTTCAACTTTTATTCTGTGCAGGTAACTTTTCAAATGTACAGGCTGCACAAGTGCATATAGAATATTAGTTGTAAATTACAGTTGGAATCAGAAACATAATGTGCCTCTAAATCAAAGAAGTAATATAAATTTACGAAATGACACCAATTTTTACTTTTCATCTGTAAAAAAGATGATTAGTTTCACAGCACAAACTTCATATTTTATATGGTTAAATTGTGTGCAAGTTACTTTCACTTTGTGCAGGTAGATTTTACCTGTACAAATGAAAGGAACTTTTTTCTGGTAAATCAAATACTGCTCCGATGTTATTTGTCAGTTCTTCTGTTTCAGTTTTCTTTTGTTCCTTTTTATTTTAAATTAAAGACACGGCAGGCTCACCCGGCAGCTGACATGCTAAAATTAGCCATTCACCACTCTCCAACCAGATGTCTAGTCCATGGAGTTTTGAATAGGCCAGTCTGTCACTTTTAAAACGGGATCTAACTTCGTCTAATCAAATGCTTGTAACTTTGCTTCTTGAAGTCACATTGGATTCAATGGGGTGTCATAATGTGCCGGTCTACCGGATTAGATAGTGCATTTAAAATAAATGTACAAATGTATCCAAATATGGTTTAGTTAAAAAAATTAGGATTTTTCTTCCAAGTGTAAGGATACTTTTTTGACACAGTATATGCCAGATTTTGGGGAACCCCAATTTCAAACCTGAACTTGTCTAATCTTGTGATGTGAATGAGAAATGAAAAACCTGAAAATTTGAGCGGGTCATTGAAATTGCACAACATACACAAAATTGTAAGTTCCCAGGGAGATTTTTTGGCATGTCAAAGGGGGGAGATTTTTAGCATGTCGAAAGGGGGGGGCAGAGATTTTTGGTATGATGATAGTGGGGAACAAGCAAGTTTTGTCAAACTATTTTGAGAATTCCCCACCTGGGGTACAAATAATTATTGCACACTCCCTTAGCACGCCTGAATGACTTCTAATCAGTATCATTCATCACAACTCACTATTGTTTGTGTGGGAAAATACAATTGCGAGTGAATTGTATTGTGTGTTGCACAACTTGCACTAATTGAATGCATGCAAACCCAGGTGCACAAACCTCTTCAGTGAAGTTATCATCAACATTGGGAGGGTTCTGAGTTAGCAAAACTGACCAGCAACTTCATGGGTTAATTTACTTGGTGCTGGAAAGGCACCTACATCATGTACATGTAGTCAATATTGCTTGATTGCCAAAATTTCACAATTTGGATAATTTACCACATTGAGCTGCGCTTGTAATGTTTCTAATCTATGTAGGGAAGGTCTACATTATCTCTGAGGTAAGATGGATGAAGTATACTTTTGATGCTGCAATTTAGCAGACATACATCAATGTATGTTATAAAGATATAATCCCTCCGATTCCGAAGCAGGGGTTGTCTTCTTGTGCGTCTGTGTGTCCTGGACCCCTTACTTTTTGTATTGGACCCAATAAATTTAAAGTTGAAACTGACCAATGGGTCTGATCTAGACTTAATGGACCTCTTTAAATTGTACGATGCACACTGCACCGGAGCTTTTATCATTTAAATTCTTTGCAGAGTTGCTCATAAATTTTTTTATCATTGTCGATACAAAAAAAGGAACCAATTAGACACTGAATCTAGAGCTTTCAAAAATCATGAAAATAATCGGTCAATACAATGACAACGCAATAACAATAACAACAACCTTGGCAAGTTACCACATATTCCTGCACATGCGGACCCCCTTAAGATTCTCACTGGACCCCTTAAATTTGGGTTTTGCAAGGCTCAAAGGGACCGGACAAAATCAACTGGACCCTTAATATTTTTGAGCTAGTGCTACGTCTATGGGTCCATTTCTTCATTTTATTTTTCAACAGTCTTTTGACACTGGCACACTTCCTAACGATTGGAAAAAAGGCTCTGGTTACCGGCATATATATAAAAGGGTTCAAAATCTTCACCCGAAAACTACCGCCAGTTAGTCTCACATGTATAACTTGCAAGATCATGGAGCACATCGTCTTATCGCATACAGCAAAACATCTGGCTAGAAACAACATCATAATCGATGAGCAACATGGGTTTCGCAGATGATGTCATGTGAGACCCAACTGATCCAGGCTACACACAGGACTGGTCGGAAGTGCTAAACCGTGGAGGGCAGACGGATGTCTTGCTATTAGACTTTAGCAAGGCATTCGACAAGGTACCACATCTGCGCCTTGCTGCCAAGCTCAACTACTATGGCATTAGAGGGAAGATGTTAAGTTGGATTCAAGACTTCCTTGTAGGGCGAGACCAATGCGTCGTTGTTAATGGCACGCACTCTAAGTGGTCACCAGTGACATCGGGAGTACCCCAGGGCTCGGTCCTCGGTCCCACCCTCTTCTTGTTATACATAAATGACATAGTTAGTGACATCAGTTGCACCCTGCGGCTTTTCGCAGATGACAGCATCCTGTATAAAGAAATAACATGTGCCGATGATTATAATCTCCTTCAAGAAGATCTGAACAAGGTGTTTAGATGGGCCGACCAGTGGCAGATGTGTTTTAATGCTGGGAAGTGTGAAGCTCTATCCATCACCCGTAAAACAAAACCATTCAATTACACCTATGAGGTTGACGGGCAACGCATCCAGAAATCATCTAAGCATAAATACCTTGGCGTCACTATCACCAACCAACTGGATTGGAAAGAACATGTTCAAAATGTCACTGCTAGCGCACGAAGCACCTTAGGAGTCCTTAGACGTAATCTTTCATCTTGTCCATCTCAAGTCAAAAGTAGAGCATACCAGGCATTGGTACGACCAAAGTTGAGTACGCCTGGCTGCGTGGAGCCCGTGACGTCAAACAGCAGGTGAACGCACTGGAGGCAGTGCAGCGTCAAGCAGCTAGATTTGTTTACAACAACTATGAAAGACAGGCTAGTGTTACACAGATGCTGCAACGCCTTGAGTGGGACTCCCTAGCTACCAGACGTCTGCTCAACCAGAATACAATGTTCTTCAAGATACATCATGGGCTGGTTAATATTCCTTTCCCCTCGACGGTACTACCATCTGTTCGTCAGGGTAGAGCATCCAACATCTATAGCTACCAGGCCATACAACCGAGGGTCAACACCTACCGCTACTCCTTCTTCGTTCAGTACAATACCAGTTTGGAACAGATTGCCATCTCCAGTCGTATCATCTTTGACAGTTAGCCATTTCCAGGCCCTGGCGTTACCACTTCTCCGGGATATGGAAACTACACCAACCCACCAATCCTTGTAGTCTTCGGGGCTTCGCCCCTTTTTACTCGCACTTTTGTTGATGTTTTTTTTTTTTTTTTTGAGCACCGAATTTGGCACGTATGCACAGCACAGCTCTCCTAGGAAAAGCCTCGCTTAACAGGAGTTCATCACTCAAGACTCAAGACTCAAGTCTGTTCTAATCATTTCCTTTCATGAAATCCTCCTTTTAAATAATACGACAAACAATCATTTGCAACTATCTATATAGCTAAAATAATAGTTTCTCATTCATGAGAGCTCAATAGGCACGCAAAGACAATTGCGTCGGCGTACAACGCCTACATGTACCACACACGCTTTGGGTAGCGCTGCATTTCCTGTGCGTGCACAATCGATCTCACTATGTGTCATTCCACTTGCAACTTGCGACATTACGCACTACGCAGTGCACGCAGTACATTCATTATCATTACCTAAACTATTATTTTAGCTATAGTACTAACTACTAAAATGCAGCGTGGACTCTATTCTCTTGGTCGGGGCCACGTCACATCCATTCATGCATTGGAGTGAAAACAACTTATCGTATATTTTTATTTGCAGAGAGTCGAACCTGGCACAATAGTGTGATAGCTTGTAATGTGAATGCGAATGTTGTTTTCACTCCAGTGCTATTGTCAGCCGGTTCATGCCCGGATGTCCGACTGTCCGAGAATATTGAAATTGTTCGGCGAGACCTTTTCTGTTTTAGATCTTGCTCAAGTTGCTATCCAGTATACTATAGGTCTGTTGTACTACAGTCATGCAGTCTACTTGTACTACGGTAATCAATTCAAGATGATGACATTTTCCCAAAAACATAAACATGTAAATCAATTTCATTTTATAGGTACCGGTATGCTAGGTGAATTCAAATTTGCCATCAAACTGCATCATTTTACATATCAAATTAAAGCCCTTGAGTAAACAAAGCCAAAACTGAAAACCTTTTTTTCATAGCACTTTCCGTAGCAAATTAAGTTACATCTTGTCAAAGATTGACTTTCATCAAAAAGATTCAGCTAGCAAAATTCCCCAAAACAGCATTTCGGGCGTTTCTCGATCTTAGTCTCATTCAGCTTTTTTTTAATGGAACTGCTATCAAAATCCCTCTAAAATTCCATGTGCGATTGTCTCACGTCTTATCACCATAAAAAATCATATATTTGGGTCAAGTGAAGTATAGAAAACATATTTTTGTAGGTTTCCTTGACCAGCCTGTTCTTTTAAATTTCTATGTAAAATATGTATTGAGTTTTAGGCGAATTTGGTTGACTAGCAAATGTGTTATACTTTAATCTAAGCAGGTTTGCCTGGCATACCTGCATTTATGATTTTGTGTGACTGATGTCAAGCATGCTTGTACATGTATCATTGTATGTGCAAAATAATATGCAATGGATGATTAATACTAACTTTCTACATTTAATTTGTAAGAAGGATGTGTCAAAACATTTTAGCATTGTTTGTACCTCACTCCCATGCTCCCTCACTGACTGAACTGACCTTGCCCGGCCCTGAGCTGAGTTTAAATGGCATGTCATGCCTGTCATTGCCTGTGATGATGATGTGTGCGACCCGGGGTGTGCGAGCGGATTAAAATTGAAATCTAAAATTCCAAAACAGACAGCTGTTTAAAATATTTTGCATTGATGAACACTGGTGACAACGACACTCAGAGCAGATTTATAGACTAAATGTTTGAAATTTACTCTATGAAATCCGTAAATAAAATCAAGAAGTTGCACAAATAAGTTTAATAAAAATCCCGTGACCAAAACATACGACTTTCCGTAGTGTTACCAAGTGGCATTTTAATGACCTTGCGTCATTTTATCGCCATGTTCAAACCAATTTTTCACACAAACGCAAGAAAATTTAGCAATTTCATTTAATCTCACAATAAAAAACCTTATTGTCTTACAAAAAGATCTATCAAATCAAGAATCGTGTACCTGCAAGTGACATTTTTACGCCAATCCTGGAAGGAGGATCGTGCGCCTGATGCAGCCATCTTGTGACATTGCCAGCCCATAAAAATATCCACAATGCAGTGCGCGACCCACCCAGATTGATAAAATTAGTGCAGGGATCATCTGATCATATCAATAACAAAAAAGTTTTGACAGGTGCGAAATCGGAACCCCGGGAGCGGAACGCTCTTGAAATTCGCAAACAAAAGTTTCAACATTTTGATAATAGGCTTAACATTCCAATGTATTAATTGAGCCACTCAGGTGGAAATACCGATATACATGATTAGGCTTTAAAAAAAATAAGTAGACTTGCCCTTATCATGTTTATTTAGGGTCGGTCGAAATTCCTTTTTTTTTTTTTTTTTTTTGCAATTTCTGCAAAATATGATGTGACGCCTAATACTTTGCATAGAGAATTTTAGAGAAATAGAGATATATGGGCTTAACAAAAAATGAAATGTACGTGTCTTCAGGCGTGTGTTTATCGAAAATACTGGAAATGTGATTCAAATCAATGCAGGAAACACGACTGAACATAATTTCCATCCAACATTTCCCTGTTAAAGTAACAGCGTGACTGTGTTTACGCTGCCAAAATTAACGAAACAAATGCAGAATATAGGCCTATAGAGTCAGAATTTTGTAGCCTAATTAACGATTTTATGCGTTTTATACCGCAGTTTAACATAAATAAAATACATTATTTTGAATTTTATAAACCAAAATATGACATTTCCCTATAGTTAAAAAAAAACGGGAAAAAAAACCGACTGTGTTTTTTTTCAGATTTTTGGGTCAGTCGATATTGGGCAAGTCAACTTCTAAGCCTTCTGGGAAATTCTGGCCGTGAGTGTATCAATGCATGCCTATGTTCATTCTCCACTCCGGGGTTGGGTGTTTTTGGGTTTTTTTTTGCGTTAGGCCTATTATAGGCCTATTTGAAAAATGGATACATATAGGCCTAATGAGCAGATTTTATACTTCTTAGTTAATACTGCAGCCTAAAATGTAAATCATTTTGATAAAACCTGATACTTGTTACGTATAGGCCTATCACTGATTGTTCAATATTTATATCTAAGCAAATTATGAATATAGGCCCTAGCATAAAAGTTCGTCTGCCTATAGCATCTTCTCTGGCCTATAGAGACGTAGTCAATTTAGGATTTTAAACTTTTGATCTCATGACAAGATTAGACGAAGCCAGCGGGGTTTGGGGCAGACGAAAAAAACAAAGATCCTTATCATTTTAGGATCTTTGCAAAAGAATGAAAGAGAAAATAGTCTGGAAGCAAAGGAAAAGAAAAGGCCGACAAAATTCACCCCGATCATCGGCAAAAATAGTGTAAAATACAAAGCTTTTGCGCGCTGCTCGATCCCAAAAAAGTCATTTTCAATATGATCATGACCATGGGCCAAGTATAGGGAGACCGGGGATGGAAGTTACACGAGGAACGGAGGAAGTTGTTGGCCTACGGTGCAAAATAGAAAGTTTGTGCGCGATACGGGACGCGTGCACATTGTCCCATCATAGGCGTAGACCCCGGGGATAATCCTCAATATTTTGCCAGGGGAGATGGTCCATACAATCATCCCCCAATGTTGACGCCTGTATGCCCCCCTATGTGGGTTTCTGACCAAATTAACCTCATATTTGGCCATTTTATCCCCCCAAAGTGCCAATTTTTGCGCGCTTCGCACGATTAGATTCCACTTTTGCACCATATTTCATTATGTTAGCTTCAATATGGCAAAAATTTTCGCTCGCTTCGCGCGCATTTGTACCGTAAACTTATTTGGTCGCCAAAAGGTGCTGGATTCACTATAATTCAAGAATGTTTTCCAACCCCATCCCCCAATGTCAAAACGAAATCTACGCCACTATGTGTCCCTCCCATAAGCCGACGGGTACCGGTAGACGGACCTTAGGGTCGGTCGGGCTTTATTTATCTACCGGTATTTATTTAGAAATGACCAAAAAAAATCACCAAAATCTGTAAATATTTGCAATTTGGGAAAATACAAAAAAAAACTTGTACAGAAATTTTTGTTCCCAATTTGTTCAAAACCTGGGTCGGTCGGGTTTTCTTAAGTTTTCGTCGCCTAAAGTTCTTTTTTGGAAACTCGAAGACATTGCATGTACAGTCTCTTTATATAAAAAGTTATACAATCGGGATTTTTTTCGTTTTGCCCTCGAAATGTTTATTTTGTCACAACCCCGACCAAGAAAGCTGGCTACGCCCCTCCTTCATCAGGAAACTGGCAACCCCAAGTTCGGGATCAATGACCTTTTGGACATTACCCCGACACTTTGGGTAACTGGTATCGGCCCCCGTCGCGGTTGAGTGATGGTTGTTATCAGTGTCCAAAAAAAGAAGAGAGTATAGGCCTAGAGAAGAGAAAAAAAGTTAAATTGCGCGTAATTGAAGCTAATTGAGTAGGCCCATGCCTAATCACCCGCCGCAAACTCGTTCATTTGAGAAAATAATATAGGCCTAGGCTTCATCATCAGTACCAGTCGGTTGCGGAGCAGGCGACTACAAGCTTTCTCCAACTATTGCGACCATGGGCAAGCGAAACAATTTTGTTTGGCTGCAGCATCCCTTCAGTATCTCACAGGAGGTGCTGGACATCTGTAAGTACAGTGTGCGCGGCCGTCCCGGTTTCCTCTTCCCATGTGCATGATGTGGTGGAATATAAAGGGCATTTCACAGGATCGTCATCTTCAAGACGCAGTATATGGCCGAGAAATCTGAGTTGATGAATCTTGACTCGGGCAACCAGTGGAGTGGTGTTGGTCATGCAGATTGTAGATGATTTCATTTCATGCGCGTACTTTGGGGGGAGGGCTTTGGGCGCCAGCCCCCCGGGGTAAAAGCAGGGGGCGGCCAAAACGAAGGGGCGGCGGATGACGAAGGGGCGGCAAATGAAGGGGCGGTGGAAGAAGAAAGGGTGGCAAAAAGAATTAATAAAGAGAAAAGTGGCGGAAAAAATTTGAAAAGTATAAAAAATGTGTAATATACATCAAGATGTGTTGCTTTTTAAAAAATTGGGTCAACCTTTTCGGGTTGTTGAGGAAGGGGCGGCAAAATTGAATTTTCTTCAGCCCCGCCCGGGGCAGGAGCGACCACGGTACGCCACTGCATTTGGAATCCGATCCGCACGCTTGATGTTTAACATAACTATGTAACAAGATGTTGCAAAGGCATTGATCTTGTTTTCCATGTCCTTGGTGATCATGGTGATTAGGGCCTACCATGCTCGCACCCGTACAAAAAGACACTAACACAAGTTGTCTCAAACAGCTTGATTTTTGTTTCGTTTGGCAGGGATGAGCTTCTTCAAAGACGTGCCAGTTTCCAGAAAGCTGCCCAGGCTAGTGCGTTTCTTCTTTTTAGGTCTCCAGCACTATAGAGCACATCTTGGAACCCAATACTTGAACTTGTCTGTGACATAGTTGATGGTACTACCTTAGACTTCAAGTGCTGGTTGGGCATTACAGTTTGCAGTCATAATATTCTGCCTTAGGTGCGCTGGTGACACGGCCTAGATATGCTATACTGCAGTTGCAGTCATAGTATGCTGCGACTGGGCCCGGGCTATGGAAGATTCCAACAGGGCAATATCATCAGCAAAATCCAGGTCATTCAGCAATCAGCATCCTAGCAGGATACCTGCTTGACAGACGTGCATTAGGTAACAATTCCAGCGTCAATTCCAGAAGTTGAATTCTTCATAAAGTAGGCCTAGTCTACCAGGATAATGAACTTGAAAGGAATGGTGCCAACACATCACTCTGAAGCACTCCAGTTGTTACTTGGAAAAGTTCTGAGATACTTCCATATCTACCATAACGGCACTATTGGAGTCCTTGTAGAGCACCTGGATGGCATTGACCACAACCTTTGGTATTCCATAATGCCGCAGCACTGAAAACATGGCGGACCTATAATTGATGGAGTCGAAGGCTTTTTTGAAGTCCACAAAAGTGACTGTTAAGGGAAGTTGGTACTCCTTGAAGCCTCCCAAGATCCTCCTCAAAATGTGATATGCATGTGCTCCATGAGCACAGCTGCGACCTGATCTAAAGCCAGCCTGATTGCTTCTCATGCAGTAAAGGATGTGAGGTCGGATCCTGTTCAAAAGGATCTTGTTGTACACTTTTGCGGCAATGGACATAAGCGAAATACCACGGTTATAGTTTGTTATGAGAGAGAGGTCGCCTTTCTTTGGTAGAGGAATGATTACATTGGGCTATTTCAGAAAATAGGTGCACACCCCCTATAGAGGAGTAAATTTTCAATCAAAGATATGTCCGGATTTCCAAGATTTGCTTTCTGAAAACGACTGGATTTCCAGTTGCCAATGTTACTGGAAAAAGCTTGGAAATCCAATCAAATGAAGGAAAATCACGGAAATGTTGAAAATGAGCTTTCATATTGAGGATTTCTGATTTTAAACTATTTTTCTGCCGGATTTTTTTGCCTTTGGGCACTTTAAAAGTCTGGATTTCCAACAGTCATGACTGGACAAAAAGTCTGGATATCCGAACTCCTCTAGGGGTGTGCATCTATTTTCTGGAATAGCCCATTTGTGACCCATTGACGTGGCGGTGTCAGCGTTGAGTATACATCCATACAGAATTCGAGAATCATAATATCAATCATGCTATCCCCTCCTCCCTGAAGTGCTTCAGCAGTTATTATAGCACAGTCCAATGCTGCTGCCTTGTTGGTCGTCGTGGCTGATTTGCTTCGACTACTTCTTAGTAGACTCAGGATAGGAAGATCTTCAACAGCTGGTGCAGGAAGTTCTGAAGCTACTATGCCATTGTCGTTGTTAATGAGTGAGCTAAAATATTCCTTCCATTCCTCAAGCAGTTCATGGTCACCGGTTGGGGCTGTTCCATCTCTCTTTTGACTTTCACCCCTTTCCTTGAGTTCTTCCCAGAAAGCGGGTGTATGATTTTCCAGGTGATGTCCCCATCTTGTCGGCCAGCTTCAAGTCTTCCGTCTGCTTATTGAGGGTAGCAAGGTCGTCAGCTTTATAAGAGTTGTTATTAAAGGCTGGTGTTCAAGTTCCTCCATCTTATATGGCTTGACGAGACATTGAAATGGAATACCGCTTTTTGGCCTCATCCCTTTCAAGTTTTATAAAGTAGTCTGATGGTTGAATCTGATACCCAACTCGGCAGTCCGCATGGCTCTTGCTTTCCAATAACATTCTCAGCAACTTCACGAACCTATCAGGGATGGGCGTGGCGTCATCCATGCTCAAGACCTGGAATCTGTTTGATAGCTCTAGCTGAAATTCCTCCTTTGTATCAGGATCTTGCAACTTCTTCCAGTTGTGTCTTGCAAGGTTTTCCTTTGCTTGTTCGCAGACTGGCACGGACGCTCACAATACGATGATCGGAGTCCACTTCTACCATGTCTACTGAGTTGTATGCTCGACAGTTGCGGAGAGAAATACCCACTTGCTGTTTATTAGAATGTGATCTATAATCCAGCTGGATGGGTCCAAGTCCAGAGACGGTTCCTGGATTGGGGGAATCTCATCTGGGCCGGTCTGAGATTGTACTCCTAGCAAGTGTTGACCAGACGCTCACCATTGTTTTTGGGTGAATCATGGTAGCAGTATGGACCAATGACCCAAGGATGAGAAAGATGACTATCTGTTCCTAATCGCCGAGGATGAGATGAATGTTGTGTCTTTTCATACCATCCAGGTGGTCAGATAGAGATGAATAGAATTCCTCCTTGTCAGAAGATGTTGAGCACTCAGTGTGTGCATATACAACAGTGATGCTATAAGCTGAGGGTTACCATGGTTACCATGGAAATGGAATGTTACAAATTAGTATCCTCTCGGAAACAGCTTAAACACTCTTAAGACATCTGTGAATGTGCTTGGACATGCAGACCCACGCCGGGACCCACTCCTCAGTGCTTTGATCTTGGTAGCAAAACTGAATATTAATACCCAGTTCCTATCGTCTGAACAAAGTTCATTAGTTGGGCTTGGTAGCTCTTGGTGTAATGAGACGATGTTCTTCAATTCCGGCAATGTCAATACCTGCATCAGCACAGCCCATGAATAGCTGATGGATTTTACCCAGGAACTGGAAGAAGTTGCAAGATCCTGATACAAAGGAGGAATTTCAGCTAGAGCTATCAAACAGATTCCAGGTCTTGACTACATACTTCGACCATATGGGTCCTATTAAAGAAGAGCATGAACAGAGAAAAAGTATTATAGGAGGAAGCCTTGATCATGATCAGGGCTAGTTATGTCCCCCTATCAGTGGCGGCGCCACGGGGTTGGGGATGCCCCAGTCAGAGCTCTTGGCCCCATGTTGCCCCCCCTGTAAAAACCAAAAATTACGAAAATTTCCACTTCTTGTGGCATTTTTGGGCAAAATACCCCCCTGAAATTCACTTCCCCTCTAATGCCCCCAGAGCTGCCACTGTCCCCTATTCGCCAGTGAAGTGGTTACACAACTCCATGGTATCACGTGTTGTTCAACGATGTTTTAATATAAAATAATTCACTGACGTTTCGTACAAAAGTACTTTATCAAAGTGATGAAATTAAAACATCGTTGAACAACACCTTTTTGTTCAGTTTCTTTCAACTTTTTACCATGCGATGTAACGTGGGACTCTTAACGGTTTTTTTCCATGGTATCACGCAAGTTTTGGAATTGGTAGAATGGTAGTAGGCCCCTACATGCCATAGACTTTGTGTTGCGATCATTTTGCTCGTAGTGCAGAACTCAAACGCGTGATCCAGTTGACATCGGATTACGTTTACACGTAACACTTCGCTGGCGACCTGTGTGGGGTACCCGAATTTAAAACCTTAAAAGTGTCTTATCATATAATGCGAGCGCAGCATATAAAAAGGTTTGACTACAAAAAAACCCGATTCTCTTATAAATGCATCAGGCTACGCACAGTTTCCACCTCGATACACCCGAGTACACAGACATTTCCAGCACAGCGAGTCTAGTCTCCACGCAGTCTGTACTACACGGTTGAGTGCATAGCATCATAAGAAATGTGTGAGATCTAGTGGAAAATAGGCATCTGTGATTGGTTTTTGCCAAAACCTCAAGTGTTCCCTTCATCTAATAAAATTTTTGTATCGAACGAAAGCTAACACTTCCCATAAAAACACTTGTTTACATTAGGCATGTTTAATAGTCAACAGATAATGCAATTCAATGTTGTTGGGGTTTTTTTTTATAGCAAAGCGAATGTGGTAAATCTATTGAAAACTACCTACCCAAGCACATTTTTTGACCAAAATGTCGGTTTTAAAAGTCAAAACCTCAAGTGTTCCTTACAATATTTTTCAAATTATATGTCATTAAATGAAAGAGCACACTTATATTGGCCATATACTAGCTAGGCCTACATTAGAATGAGCAATGGCCACCGGGGGGGTCTTCGAAAAAAAATTACGGGGATGTGCCACGCAGACTTTCAAATGCTGACTTTCTCTATACCTATACTTTTTGCTGTTTTTGCCACCCACCAGTATACCAATTTTTCACAAAAAAACACCCAAAAAGTGAAGTGGTTACACAACTCCATGGTAACTGGATCACGCAAGTTTTGGAATTGGTAGAATGGTAGTAGGCCCCTACATGCCATAGACTTTATGTTGCGATCATTTTGATCGTAGTGCAGAACTCAAACGCGTGATCCAGTTGACATCGGATTACGTTTACACGTAACACTTCGCTGGCGACCGGTGTGGGGTACCCGAATTTAAAACCTTAAAAGTGTCTTATCATATAATGCGAGCGCAGCATATAAAAAGGTTTGACTACAAAAAACCCAATTCTCTTAGATTTACGCACAGTTTACACCCGAGTACACAGACATTTCCAGCACAGTGGGTCTAGTCTCCACGCAGTCTGTGTTGTACTACACGGTTGAGTGCATAGCATCATAAGAGATGTGTGAGATCTAGTGGAAAATAGGCATCTGTGATTGGTTTTTGCCAAAACCTCAAGTGTTCCCTTCATCCAATAAATTTTTTGTATCGAACGAAAGCTAACACTTCCCATAAAAACACTTGTTTACATTAGGCATGTTTAATAGGTCAACAGATAACGCAATTCAATGTTGTTGTTTTTTATAGCAAAGCGAATGTGGTACCTAAATCTATTGAAAACTACCTACCCAAGCACATTTTTTGACCAAAATGTCGGTTTTAAAAGTCAAAACCTCAAGTGTTCCTTACAATATTTTTTCAAATTTTATGTCATTAAATGAAAGAGCACACTTAGGCCTATATATACTACCGGTAGCTAGGCCTACATTAGAATGAGCAATGGCACCCGGGGGGGGGGTCTTCGAAAAAAAATTACGGGGATGTGCCACGCAGACTTTCAGACGCTGACTTTCTCTATACCTACTTTTTGCTGTTTTTTGCCACCCATAGGCCTATACCAATTTTTCACAAAAAACGCCCAAAAAAGCACCGAAATTTGCCATAATTGGGCACTTTTAGGGTCATTTTTGCCCAAATGCGCCCAATTGGGCGCATTGGTCTCCACTGGAAACCCACCCATCGATATAGGCCCGGGATATAGGCCTACCAAAATTGCTGAAAAGGTAGGCCTACCCCAAAACCGTGGCACATCCCGGCCCCGTATACCTTCAACCAGGGAGAACCCCCTCCGGGAATGGCCAATTCTGTTTAAATTGCAAATCTTGTGCAAAAGGCTGCTGTTTACGCCTGTTTTGTCATACGGTTCTAAATTCAATGAAATATGATTTTGCTAAAGAGCGCTTACAAATTGATATGCGAGCAGGAAATTTTGCATATTTTAACGTGTTCCTAATGTTTTCTACACATTTCCAACATTTGACTTTTGACCGTTATAACTCAGGATTCAGGAACTGTAGGCCTACATCGGAGATACTAGTAGGTGAAAATATACCTCACTCTGAATCCCTATAATGAGAGGAATACAATTAGATTGTTTTTTTAATCCATATTCGCCCAAATTATTTTGCGGCCATTTTTTGAAATATGCAAATGACCATAATTTTTTAACCATATTTGATATTCATGATAATTGTCAGACTGTTCAGGAGGCAAAAACATTGGTGTTCCAATGTATAAAAAATCCCGGAATTGTCTAACTAAAATAACATGATCACAAAAAATTATTTAGGATTTTCGATTGTGAACTATTTTTTAGACGAAGTTTTGCTGGATTTTGCGACGAGCGATCCCGGGCGAGCGATAGGTGCTATCTCATTGGTCAATAACCAATTAGTGGAGCACAACACATTTTAGGCGATCCCTGAATAGTCTTGATTGAATGTCAAAGGTGAAGGTTCAACTTTGTTTTGAGCCATCTTTGTAATGCGAACATTGATTGCATAGCCGAGAAATCGTTACTGACCTAGAAAGTATGTATTTTGTTATAAATGATTCATTTCATGAACTAGATTGAATTGAGTGAAATTTTTGGATGAGAAACGTAAAGTCAGAGAGTTTTACAGCTCAGCATCGCGCCGCGTCGCGAGCCCATCCCATCCCATCACCCACACAAAAACAGGCATCGATGATCGGCTCGGTTGACTGCCATTCAATTGACTGTGTGTGTGTGAGTTGAATTGGAATTTGAGGAGTTGATAGTCAGTGAGACTGAGAGATCATTTGAAGTACGTGTGATTGTATAACTGTAAGGCAAGGGCCTCTATTAAAATAATATTTAGGTAAGTGATACTGATAATAATTAATTTTTCATTAATTTTTATTTAATAATATTCACTAGTGGGACACCCGCACTTCGCACGGGTGCCTGCTAGATGAGTAAATGGGAGCGCAAAACAGGAGGAATTACTGAAGAGGTAGAATAATTGAAAAGGTAAATTTTATTTATCCGAGTCTGACCCTCCTTTAGTCCTGCCAGCAAGACTTCCGTCTTTATCATAAACATAATGACATCTACGGACCGTCCTAGGTATGACGAGTTATAGTTACTGGAACTAACCCTCCTTAGGCCTATTTCTATTTTAGCTTCTTTCTTTCTGTTTAGTTTCTTCTAGTTTGTTCCATTAAAAAAAAAATTGCTGCTAAGCTTGCGATTTTTCGTTTCCATGTTTTTTTATCAATTCAATCCCGTTCCTGTTATTTTCTAAATCTGTCCTTTCTTACATTTCCCTTTTAGTTTTTTTTTTTTTTATTTGCTGCTGCCTTGGCTTAAGTCATTTCCCGTTTTCATCTTATTTATTTAATTCTGTCCTCAGTTTTAAAAATAGCTTTTTTATTGAAATTTCCTGATCTTATTTTAGCCGGTTTTTTTTGTACATGATCAGTTTCTTTCCTTCTTTAATATTCCCGTTTTCATTTTCTTAATGTGACTAACTAATAACCCACATATCGTACGGTTCGTACCTTTTTGTCCTCATTTTATTTTACTTATATAGTAGGCCTTCCTCTTCATGTTGTTTGTACTTTTTAACACACATTTTTTTCCCGTATTTATTATGCCCTCCCCTCATAGCGTGTCTATACGGTTGTTCACCCGTAATATCATTATGTGACTCTCGTGCGTTTACGCTGCGATGGCGTAGTGGTGCGTTACCCGTGGTATCGCTGCGCTTCGCGAGCGCTTGGCATTAGATAAGCCCGTCGACGCGCATGGCTAGCTTAGTAACTGATTACTTTTTTTGTTTACTTAGGATAGCAACGGGCCACATTTTTACTGATTTTGAGGCCAATTCTTGGCAGTTTTCAACCAAATAAAGTGCATTACCCTCTCTGTATATTCATCAATATCCCATATGAATTTGTCGACATGTGGATCGAAACTGACGGAGCCTTTATCCACACACCCAGATAGATACATGTACATACAACATTCCCCTATTTATAGTAAGATTCTATCATGCTATTGACTGTGATTACTCACTATAATCAAATTAGGTATTTCTTGGCCAAACTGGAACACTGTGATGTGAATGCTAGTGGCTCCGCGATAAACAGTACCGTAGACACACGAATATAGCATGGTACAGAAGAAAGTAGGCCTATACAGTATACACGCGCCTTAAACTGCGTGTACGCTTTAAGTACACTACATTGGACGCAATGCGCATGTGCCATGTTCCAGTTTGGCCAAGAAGTACTTAATTTGATTATAGTAGGCATATAATGTAGGCCAATGTAGGCGGCTGGGGCTAGCCCACGCTGAGTAGAGAGTAAAACATGGTTTCTCCCGCTTTTTTTTTTAGGCCACTTCAGTTTTAGTTTTATAAAATACCAAAAGCAACATAAATGGTACCGGTACAAACTGTACTCTAATCTGTATGGAGTATGAGTTACAATACTTTTATTTTGCACCAATGTATAACAAAAAATACTAGGCCAAGGCAAGTAAAAAAATAACATGTATATCATTTGGACTTTTTCAAAAATCTGATGGAGGTCGATCTTTATTATTTGTTATGTTATTTTTTTACCATTCATTTAGAAAAAATTGCAATTGCAAAGTGTTTGTCAACACATCATAAAACTTGCATCACTACCATAACACCAATCACAGGTATTTTGGTGAACGGTACCAGAGTCTAACAAATTTTGGTCAATAGGCACCTTAAGGGGGTACTACACCCCTGGCCAATTTTGTGACTATTTTTGCATTTTTCTCAAAAATTACAGCACATTGGTGACAAGTAAGATATATATGTATATTATAGGGGCAAGGACTACAACTACTGCACTGAAAATTCAGCAACTCAAAGCAAGTAGTTAGTGATTTATTGATCAAATATTGGTTTTCCCTCATTTTTTACTGTAACTCCACAACTGTTGTCTGTGCTGAAATAAAATTTTCATTGCAGTAGTTGTAGTCCTTGTCCCAATATCTTATACGCTATAACTTTTGAGAAAAATGCAAAAATAGGCACAAAATTGGGCAGGGGTGTAGTACCCCCTTAAACTTTCTCTTTATTTTACTGATCACAGGTGACAGGATGGCAGAAACATGGAGTATCAATGTTCTTGAAATTGGAGCCAAGATTCTGTGCATCTTAGTTCTTATTCTTCAGTCAGTACTCCTTGACTACATCTTCATCTCGCTTGACGAGAAGGCCAGTACTGCAGGACGTTATTTCTGGATCGCCCTCGATGCGTTGATCATCATCATCTGGATAATTTCCCTCATCTGGAGCCATAGATTTTTCTCCAAATTGACATCGCCTAAAAGAATACCAAAGGGCAGCGGAGGTCTTGTCAGACACGTCTTCAAGGCAGCCATCACAGAGCTGCCTTTCGCGTACGTCAGCTGGCTGCTCTATTCCTCAGTGTTGGTAGCAAAGATACTGCGTATGTTTTCAAGCCCATCAGGCTTTGGCGAAGCATTGCTAAAATCGCCCGATGATATTCTCCTTTCGCCTACTGGCATTAAGATTGTTTTGTCTTTAGCAGGGATCGTGTTTGGCTTACTAGCTTATTCACATCACAATGAAGTGCATAATTCAAAGTATAAGCTTATTATTGATAAGCTTGCTCATTCTGCAAGTTTAGATGTTCTGGATTGTCTTATGCTTATCTCATATCTATTCATTGCAGACTCGGGTCTGCTCCTGCCTTATCCAATGGACAAGGCCATCAAGGCATTTGGTTGCATGTGTATCCTGCTTCCTGTTGTACCTTTGTTTGCCTTACGTTATATCTCAAACAGGCAAGATGAAAAGACCTTTCAGATGGTGTTAGCGCTTAACTCAGCCTTGTATTTACTTTTCGTAAACATCCCATTGTTTTCGTTAAGAATCATCCTTTGGGTCCGTCTATGATGCGGATGTCACCACTTTCTTGACCAAAAAACATCATGGCCATTGTGCGGGATTCGGCAGATATCTATCTGAACACAGTGGGTTGGTTGAAAGAGCAAAAGAGGAATAAGCCAGAACAAACGGATAGTGCGTTGGGTAGTGAAGAGAAGGAAGGTGGGGAGAGTGTGGAG
Source organism: Amphiura filiformis (assembly GCF_039555335.1). Taxonomy (NCBI): domain Eukaryota; kingdom Metazoa; phylum Echinodermata; class Ophiuroidea; order Amphilepidida; family Amphiuridae; genus Amphiura; species Amphiura filiformis. The sequence continues at coordinate 60,607,525 of NC_092635.1, read as the reverse complement.
TTGGATAAAATGAATCCAGCAGCAGCGCAGGTGTGAGCACGGACTCATCATGGTCAGTGTAGTGGTTCACACCTTGTGGGTTGAAAACAAATCCTGCCCCAAGCCAAGATCAATTTATTGTTTTGAAACTGAAACCTGTTTAGTTTGTGCTTTTCTAGGGGTTCAAGAATGGATAGAACTGAGCTGAGACAAAAATCTGAGCTGCGTAAACAGACTCAGGGTGGTCAGCGGCACTTCAGTGAAGACAGGGGTTGTAGCTACCCATCCACCCATCATTTTAGACAGGTAGTTTGCTACTGGGATGGATATATGTCTGTAGCTAAATTCTAAATATAATGTTTGAATTTGTTCTGTGAACCAAAACAAGACCAGACAAACATGTCGAGTCTGAACTAACTGAACCCCCAGAAGGGACAAAGGTCTGGTTTTTGTTTTCAGGGTCAAATTTTGGACAGGCAGTTTTAGTGAAAAGGATGGGCACATATGTCAAATCCTAGCTGAGACCATGAGTGAAGAGAGGTGACTTTTATTAAGGGACACACGCATGCTCCAGGGACTGCCGTTTGAGACGAGCTAGAGCAATCACTCCTCTACAGCTCTTCTTAAGTTGTATTTGCAAGAGCAGTTTATAGCTCCTCTAAATGACTCGTTAAATGCTTTATGCTTTAATGGCCACAGGTGCAAACAGCTCTTCTAAAGCTCTTCTTGAAGAGACCAGAAGAGCATTCTACAGCTCTTTTCTCATTTTCAAATGGCAGTCCCTGATGCTCTGATGAGTTCCCTACAACTTCATGCCACTGTTCCTGCCCAAATTATAAGACTTGTTTTGTTACTGTACAATACATGGTGTATTTAATTAAAGGCCTGCAGAATCACATTTTTGTATCAAGTTTGACAAAAACATGTATTTTACTGTATATTTTTATATGTAATTTTGGGAATGTATGTACATGATTTGTATCAGCACATTATAAGTAAGCAGCCCTTTTGGCACTGCAGTCATTTTTATGCCTCCACCGCGAGGCATACTGTTTTTGCAATGTCCGAGCTTCCGTGCTTCCGTCCGGACGCTATATCTCGGGCATGCATGGGCGGATTGACTTCAGATTTTCAGGATAGGTGGGTCATGGTCAGAAACTCTGGCTACTTTTTTTTGGGTGAGGTTCAAGGTCATATACTGAGGTTAAAGGTCATTTGAGGTCAGGGGGCCCATTTTCCTTATTTACCCCTTTTCTCAGAGACTAGGGGTCGCACGTTCCTCAAACTTGGTGGGTGGGTGCATCTTGACCCCAGGCAGAACAAGTTTGTATTGGTTAGTGGGTCAAGGTCACCTGAGGTCACCCAGGGGTCATCTGAGGTTAAATGAGCAAAAACTGTTGTATGGCCATGATACTTGGTACATAGTATACAATCAGCATTTAGAGCCAAATTTTTGGAAGGTCATTTTGGGGTCATCTGGGGTCACCCAGGGGTCATCTGAGGTCAAATTAGTAAAAAGTGTGGTATGGGCATGAAACTTGGTGGGTACAGTCAACATTTAGAGCAACATTTTTGAAGGTCATTTTGAGGTCATCCAGGGGTCATCTGAGGTCAAAGTAGTAAAAACTGTCATATGGGCATGAAATTTGGTGGGTACAGTCAACATTTAGAGCCAAATTTTTGGAAGGCCATTTCAGGGTCATCCAAGGTCATCCAGGGGTCATCTGAGGTCAAATTAGTACAAACAGTCACATGGGCAGGAAACTTGGTGGGCATAATCAATATATAGAGCCAAATTTTTTGGGAGGTCATTTTGGGGTCACCAGGGGTCATCTGAGGTCAAATTAGTAAAAAACTAGCATATGGGCATGAAACATTTCAAGCCAAATTTTTGGGAGGTCATTTTGGGGTCACCCAGGGGTCATCTGAGGTCACATTAGTAAAAACTGTCATACGTGCATGAAACTTGGTGGGTACAGTCAACATTTAGAGCCAAATATTTGGAAGGTCATTTTGGGGTCATCCGGGGTCACCCAGAGATCATCTGAGGTCACAAATTGATAAAACTGCTTTGTATCAACTTTCGAGTGCCACATCGCTCCCTTTGGTGGAGGCATCACGGTCGACGCTGTGCGTCGAAATCCGAGAACCGCGGTCCATCTAGTTGTACTTGCTGTGTAAAATTGCTACAGTTTTAGCAGGGCTGTCAACTTTGTGGAATTGCTTGGCGTGAGACAAAGGCGTACCGGGATTTGCCAACTACAATGTTCATTTTGACCCGTGGTTATTTGAGCCACGGCCCTCGAAAAAAAGCGGGGGGGGGGATTAGGGACAACAAATTATTTTGACGATGCGTGAGATTTTACTCATTTTCCAGCTTTTTGTGTGACATTTACTACCTAGGCGTGAGATTATACTACCTTGGCGTGAGAAAGTGACCCAGTGCGTGAGACTCACGGCCAATGCGTGAGAGTTGACAGGCCTGGTTTTAGTGAAATATGATACAGGGTTAGAATTGTACATGTATGTATTCAGTGATTTTATAAGCAAACCCCGCACATCCTCTTGACCGCTTGTTCAAAAATCACTGGGGACAACCATGATGAGCTACATTTTTTGTATGCACTTGTCTGAAGGACAACCACTACCCGGAACCACTATAACATTTTACCTCTAAAATCATGATGTATAATTAATAGTTTTTAAATAAAATGTTATTACTTGTCTAAAAATGTGACACAATCTGGTCCATGGGGCCAAAGGCGGCAAATTTGAAACTTGAGATAAAGGTAAAATATGGAGTTAAGGGGTACTACACCCCCTCGATAAATTTAGTGTCTATTTTTGCATTTTTCTCAAAAACTAATAACACTGTGGTAACAAAAGTTATGTATATTATAGGGGCAAGGAATCCAATTACTACACTGGAATTTCAGGGACCCGAGACAAGCGGTTTGTTATTTATGATAAGAAATAAGGTACCGCTAGGACGTACCTCGTTTCCTATCATATATATACTAAACTGCTTGTCTTGAGTCACTGAAATTTCAATGTAGTACGGTAATTGGATTCCTTGCCCCAATAATATACATAACTTTTATTACCAGTGTGTTATTATTTTTGAGAAAAATGCAAAAATAGTCACAATTTACCACAGGGGTGTAGTACATGCTTCTTAAAAAACAATAAAATACATAAGAAAATAGACATCAAAAAACTTCATAACTTTAGAACCAAGTATGCTAGGCCTTTGGTGTTTTCAGTAAATGATAGACTATTGTGTGTATAATGTAATAATTACAGTAACTCAATTTTCAAAAATACCTCCTTTGGCCCCCATGGACCAGATCGTGTCACAAATGGCTCAGTCCATGTCAAAACAGACTGAGTGTACACCCACCCTCTTGGATTATGCTCTCCTTTGGCTCAGGGGTACCTTTCATGGACCCCTAGGTGAGGTCTGAAGAAAAAATTCAAATTCAATTTCGTTTCCGAATGGCGGGCCATCTAAGTTTGGCGACTTTGACCAAAATTGGGAATTTAAGGTGTCCAAATGACAAAGCGCTCTCTTTGAGAGGCATTTTCTTCTTAATTAAATCAGTTGTGACCCTCTTTTTTGAATGTGGTCACTCACTGGCTGTGTCTGAAATGCCTAATGCCAAAAAAGATTGATTTCGAATTTCGTTGGGATTTCAGAGGGGTCAAAATCAGCACTTCATACTGTTCAATCAAATTATCTTTGATTTTGAAGGACCCATGATAATGCCACAGTGCACTTATAGGTCCTAATTATGTTCAGAATGGATTAACCATGTGCTAATGTCTATGAGCAATTCAAAAAAAGAGAAATTTCTAGACCCCTACAGAATTTTAGGCCCCCCTAAAGTGGTTCAGCCACAAATGGCGCTAAAAATCGGCAAATTTTGACACCTAATAACTTTAGGTGTACACCAGATATGAATTTCTAGTCTTTTGCATCTGAAAGAATGTAGTCTAATGTTACTAGGAACATAAGATTTGTTTTGTATTTTTGTGTTTTGATACTTTCAAAAAGGTCGTTGACCTATGAACATTTTTTTTTCATTTTCCCGCCTGAAAGGTCTGACACATAACAAACTATACATTTTTGGAATCCTCAAGACCATACGAGTAATTTGATATATTACTTGACATAATTGGGAGCATTCTGAAAATTTGACCCCCACAACCTGTACTTTGCATGTGCATCGTTGCCAGGAAGTGCATTTTTGACCCCCTTAAAAATCCATACAGAGGATTAGAAAGTAGTTTTTTCTTATTACTTGACTCAAGAGCAACTTGAAATATCAGGATAAATAATACAAATGGCTATAAAGTGATCAAAAATATAAAAAATATCATACTAAAATTGGCATTTTGTACCGTATCCTGTATGCATGGTATGTTAGGCAAAAATGACTATTTTTGAAAGCGTCCAACTTAATACTAAAACACAAAAATACAAAACAAATCTTATGTTCCTAGTAACATTAAACTACATTCTTTCAGATGCAAAAGACTAGAAATTCATATCTGGTGTACACCTAAAGTTATTAGGGGTCAAAATTTGCCGACTTTTAAGTGCCATTTGTGGCTGAACCACTAGGGGTGGCCTAAAATTCTGTAGGGTCTAGAAATTTCTCTTTTTTTAATTGCTCATAGACATTGGCATATGGTTAATCCATTCTGAACATAATTAGGACCTATAAGTGCACTGTGACATTATCATGGGTCCTTCAAAATCAAGATAATTTGATTGAACAGTACGAAGTGCTGATTTTGACCCCCTCTGAAATCCCAACGAAATTCAAATCTATCTTTTTGGCATTAGGTATTTCAGACACAGCCAGTGAGTGACCACATTCAAAAAGAGGATCACAACTGATTCAATTAAGAAGAAAGTGCCCCTCAAAGAGAGCACTTTGTCATTTGGACCCTTAAATTCACAATTTTGGTCGAGGTCGCCAAACTTTGATTGCCCGCCATTCGCAAAACGAAATGGAATTTGAATTTTTTCTTGTGACCTCACCTAGGGATCCATGAAAGGTACCCTGAGCCAAAGGAGAGCAAAATCCCAGAGGGTGGGTGTACACTCAATCTGTTTCGACATGGACTGACCCAAATGTAATATGTGTCATCAAGAAAGATCTACTGACCACCACACCATACTGTGATGTACACCTATTTTTAATTAACCATTTCACTGAGTTAACCAATGATGCTAGTGATTGAGATCCATGCATGACCAGAAGGGTGAATTTTGAGCTAGCACAGAATAGTTTACATGTATAGCTATGGATTATCCAGAACAAAAACATCAAATTTGATTTTTTTTTTGCACCCGAAATAGGACACATTTTTGGGGACATAAGCAGAATGTACAGTAAGTTTAGGTTGTCCTCAGGACAACGTCCATTTTTTTCTTATTTTGGACACTCTATGCATTGTACTGTCAGTGTGAATCAAATGTTATTTTTACCCATATATAGATGTTTTGGAGAATGTTATTCTTGAGCATTTTACTGCAGTATACATGTATATACAAATTTTTTTTAAATTCCTTTTTGTTTTTGTTTTTTTTTTTTTGCAAAATGACCCCAAATCAACCAAATCTAAAATATTTTGCAATTTGGGGAAATACAAAATTTTGTTCCTGATATTTTCAAAATTTGGGTTGGCATTCATTTGTACAGGAAAATTTTGTTTCCCAAATTTTGGAAAATCTGGGTCGGTCGGCCCGTAGAACAGGGTTTTTTTTTTTAGGTTGTTGGTACATTGGTTTGAGTCAAGACCAGTCAATGTTGCAAATCGTGTCACATGAGTTGCTATTGCTTCTACAACTTGTGGACAATCAAAATACCTCTATGTCATTTTATCTAGTGCTAAAAATTCATCTTCAAGGTGCAGAATTCTACAGGTTCTACATTCACATTACCTCCAATACTGTGTGCTAGCTAGGGTATTTCAACAAAAAATCTAGGGATGTAATTTTTTGTCATTGTGTTGAAAATATTCACATTGAAATTTACCTGGCATGTAGTGAAACAAAAGAAATATAGGACAATGCTGGTGACACAACCCTTTATACAATGTAATATCATATGCATCAACCCATTGGCATAGTCCAATGACCTCAATTAAATAATCATAATGCAAACTTTGACCTCTAGTTGCAAAGTATGAGTTTTTGTAATCAAATTTTCAAAGGTATGCATGTAAATGTGTTGGGGTTAAATAACTGTGCCCTGATAGATGAGCATGTTGTGGAAGTGACAGAAGTGATTGACAGCTGTTTGAGTCATGGTCTGCTGCCAGGATGTTAGCTAAAGACTCATAACACCACGTATATAGAACAGCATGCATGCAGTTGGGTGCAGCAGTTACGTTTATAGTTGCAGGGAAAAAAGTTAATTTTGGCATTTGCGATGACAGCCGCGCAATAGGCCTGCTAGGGTACCAAGGCAATCACATGCTAAAGAACCTGGGGGGGGGTGGGTCTTCGAAAAAATTTGTACGGGGGTGTGCCACACAGACTTTCGGATGCTGACTTTCTCTATACCTACTTTGTGCTGTTTTTGCTATCCATCGGTATACCAATTTTCAAGAAAAAACACCTTAAAAGCACCCAAATGCTTTAAGGGCACTTCCCCGGGCACTTCTGCTTTGGTCTCCACTGAAAACCCACCCATCGATATACCAAAATCGCTGAAAAGGTACCCCAAAACCGTGGCACATCCCCGTATACCTTCAACCAGGAAGAACCCCCTCAGGGCTAATGAATACATCCAAAGTTGAGGGGCACCAAGGCAAAGCAATGGGGCACCCAAGGCAAGTTGCCCTTTGTGTGTGACTGCGCACATACATGTAATGTGTGACTGGTGCACACTTAAATGCGAATTTATGCAAGCGTGAGTTGGGACTTTATTGATGTGCACAGTAAAACCCAAATAATTTTTGCCTCTTACATGTATTACCCAAACTATTTTTATCCAATATCCACCTATGTATTGTTTCAAGTATAGACCACTTGACATGTGACGTCATTGCCCGGCAGTATGCGCGCGAATCAAGGCAATTTCCATTGTTCTTTGCTCTGCAGTGTGCGTGCGCATCGTATTTTGCTCGGGGCACATGCATTTTAAATCGCCCACCACATTTCAAAAAGTACAAGAAAGCCATTGAACAGTGTAGCGGTTCGTTCAAGCATATCAATAGACCGGTCCCTTGCCTTTGTTGATAAACAGTGATGTCAAGTGGTCTATACTATAAAAGACTTTTGGGCAACAAATACATTGTAGGCTATACTTTTGACAATGCTGGTGTAGGGAAGCAGGGTCACATATATTACATGTACGTACTGTACTACTGATACAGTAACTGTGGTAGTGCATGCATTTCTATTTTAATACATTTACTGGTAGTATGTGTATCTATTTTTTTGTTTCAACATTATGTTGAAACTCTCTGAAATAGGGTACACAACTACTGCACGATTTACCCACCAAGTTTCGTTCTAAGTGAGGATTTTTCCTCACTTGTAAAGTATGTAAACATTTGTACATGTATACATGTACTGTAGAATTATATCTACAAGCATCTAAACAAGTTTTTTTCTTTTTTGTTTGGAAAGGCAGATGCTCGCCACAAAAACATTATTTGGAGTTTGAGCAACTATATTACTGATACAGGCAGCTGTACGAATGTAGTATAAGACAAACCTATTGTAATGTTTTGTGGAGGGTGTCTGCCTTTTGTTTTCTAAAAAAACCCTCCTTTAGAGGCATGCTTGTAGATGGAATTTTATGGTGTGTTATCAAGCTGATGTTTTTTAAAAGTTGGTTTATAATATGAAAATATCAATCAAGCTAACACATCTGCTGAAATAGTAAGTTTTGTCTTTGTAATACATTTGAGTTTGAATATGTTATTGTATGCCTATTTATTGTCTTTTAATTATTTTTGTATGTGCTTATATGTCATAATTTATCCATATGTATTTGGTTGTCTAGTTCTGTACTTAACCATAGTTTTAAGGGTTTGAATGTTACTTCCAGAAGTGGGTAAGTGCAGTAGCTGCCATGTGTAGCTGTCATGTGTAGATGAGTACAATATACATGTACAGTGTATAAATTGCCAAATGTTCACAGGGCAGCTATTGCACTTACCCACTTCTGGCACTGAGAAAACAATTTTGCAATATATATGAATGCAAGTTAACAAAGCGTGCATACACGTCATACGCCAAAGTGCGTAGAATTCATCATGCTTCATTTGTAAATATTTTCCAACTTCCAAGGGGGCACAATATTTGAATGGGTCAATTTAAGAGAGCATGTGAGAGATAAGCATTATTTTAACCTGCGCTGTAGTATACTTAGCATATAATTAGACAAGTTTATTTATTGGTAGGTGCAATATAATATTCAAGCATACATGTATTATAGTCCATTTATTCAAATTGTTAAGTTTAGTAGTAACATGTATTATTCACAACCAAATAAATGTGTGTACTCATTTAAAAACAAAATGTTGTCACTGATTTTCTAAGTTATTTATTTTAAATATTTTTCCACTATATACAATCATAGTGTGAATCATCTCATGTTGAGAGAAACGCCATGTTGGATGTCGCATTGGCAGTGCATTTATGCAGTTGCGTCACCAGCGTTTGGACAAACCGCATTTCTAAGCATTGTATACACCCCGCGGGGTTAGGTTAACGTGCCCGATTCAAATCTACCACTGTGACATCCAATATACTATCAACGTGAGAAGAGGCCAAAGGACGAAGATATAAAATGAGAGGAGAGATAATTATCTTTTATTAGAATTAAATGTGTTACTTCTTTTGCCACATTCGGAAGATAACAAAAACTCTAACTTTGTAAGGAAAAAAAATGACTTTTATCATCTTGACATATTGTAATGATGCACCAAAAATTCCATAAGTTTATCATATGCTTATTCTATCTTTTTACAATAAACAGTGACCTATTAATGAAAAGACTTTAAAAAAATTCAAATCTAATGAATTTAAATAGATTTGAATTTTAAGTCTTTCAAAAGTTTTGTCATTTTATCCTTAGACTTACTTTTAAATCGTAGGAATTTAGAGAGTTAAGGTTCGTTCATACTACCACCGCATTTGCGATGCGTTGCTTTGCGATGCGGTGCGTTGTTTTGCCGCAACTGCATCGTATTTCCAAGTTAAAATGTATTTAACTTCATTGCGATATCGCAATGCAGTATTTTGCAGTACGATGCAGTGCGACAACGCACCGCATCGCAAAGCAACGCATCGCAAATGCGGTGGTAGTATGAACGAACCTTAAGTATGCTAAAAGTATGAATTGCATCACTGACCGTGATATACCGTAAACATTTAGAGAATAAATGATAGGATTTTGTCTTATCTTATTCAATGAGTGCGTCTTGTATAGAATTCACGTAATTTGATTGGTTTTCTGGTGTATAACATCTCACAATAGTTGATAGTGATATTTGTCAGGGCGCGCGCCGCCACGCAACTGCTGCACGCTTGTTGCTCCTCAATGATCGCTACGATAATGCGTTCGCGTAATACACGCGTCGAGAACTAAGAACGCGATTCGGCGGCTTAGATGTTCGTGATGGTTTCGCTCATTTAAAACAACGGGATGTCCTCACAAAAGTAACTTTATTTTTTTCTGAAAAGGGCAGTTTTTCTCGCAAAATTACATTAAAACTGAATAAGAATGAGAATAAATGATAGGATTTTGTCTTTTGCCTATCAATATCGTGTCATAATGGATGGGCTGGCCAATATTTTTATCGTAGTGGATACCGGCTGCGCCGCATCCACTACTCAAAATATTGGCCAGCCCATCCATTATGACACGATATTGATAGGCAAAAGACAAAATCCTATCATTTATTCTCTAATTCTTAAACACTTGAGAACGTTCCTGCAATCTTATTGGTTCTTACCCAGCTTTACCCGTGTAATATGACACGATATCACACGGGTCGACGCGATACCCGTACTCGCTATTTGGACCAATCGGAGGCGCACAGCAACAACGGGACTGATCGATTTTAAGCCCTAGGTAATTCCTTGCAAAATGTAGGATTTAATTTGATTAAAACTTGTATAATATTTTTATTTGAATTGAAATGTTTAAGAATGAGAATAAAGATATTGTTTTTAGCCGCTGTCGTGCATCTATCGTCTCATAACACGGGCGACATCATTATTTTGGGCGTAAAACAACTCGGCTTCGCCTCGTAATGATGTCGCCCGTGTTTATATGAGACGCCAGTGGCTAAAAACAATACCTTTATTCTCTAAATAGTAGCCAATATAAATTTTATATAATTATGAGGAAAATTAAACATTTTTACAGCAAGTACTTATTGAAGTTATGTAATACAGTAATTTACAATAGAAAAACATATTTACAAAACCAATGATAACATTGCTGACATGCGTCCCAAATTCACGTTGTTTCACTATATGCAGCTCTGAAACTAAATAACCAAATTCTACTCCTGATTCCAGAAAAATGCACCACTATTTGTTTTGGATTTTTAAACAACAATTATTATGTTTTGCCAAATAATTAAATCAAACATAGCTAAATTCCAATCCTTAAGATAGCACTAAACTGCTCATATAGGCGTAGACCCCTGTGGGATAAATCCCCCAATATTTTGAGGGGGTTGGTCCATGGGTAATTCGGTCCATGCAATCACCCCCCTGTTGACACCTGTATGTGGATTTCATATTTGGGTATTTTTACCTCAAAAGTTCAAATTTTTGCATGCTTCGCACGAATTTATTCGACTTTTGTAGCATATTTCACCAGCAGTTTAGCTTCAATATGACAAAAACATTTGCCTACTTTGCGCGCATTTGTACCATAAACATATTTTGCTTCAAAAGATGCTGGATTCACTATACTTCAAGATAAAATTTCCAACCCCATTCCCCTATGTCAAAAAGAAATCTACGCCACTGAAACTTGTAATATTTTTTTTTACTCTTTTTGTAATTTGAGGGAAATGAGCCAAAAACAAGTTTAAGCATTCAAAATCTTGAATAGGCCTATATAATAGATTAATAGTTTGTTCATTATTATAATATTTTAAGTTAATTTTGCTAATTGGTAAAAGATTAGAAAATGTATTTTCCACAAATTAGAATGCAACCTGAAATGGGTCTTTGTCTTTAAGCTTGTCACGGCATACGAAAAACATATGTTTTGGGCCTTTATAATCAATTTCCAACAAATGGCCAAATATTAAAATTTGACTTTCATTGCCAGTTAGTTCTAATAAAGAATTAGGATTTAGCTACGTTTCATTTGGCACAGGCTAATCTTTTTTAAAATCCAAAAACATTAGCGCTGCAGTTTTCTGGAATCGTCAGGAGTATTCCTGTTCTCGGGAGTAAGCCGCCCGGGGGAGGCACTCGAATTTGAAAGTGACGTACCTGTGCTCACCAACGTACGAAATTAGGGGTCTGTCAGTGTAGAAATGTTCAGAAAAAAGGGGGTCATTGAATGATTCGGTGTTGGCAATGTCAAAAATGGGGTGATTTTGTATGGGAGCGCCCAAAATTGTACGTCATTAACAATCAAACATAGACTTTTACCCAATTTTACAGTACAAAATAGACGAAATTTTAATTTTGAGGACTAATTGTTCAAAAAAGGGGTAATTCAGTGTAGGCTACTGAAAAAACGGGGTCATCGGGTGTAGGACTTGCCAAAAATACCGGGGTCTTCTCATGGGCACATGACGTATGTCAATATGTGGAGTCCCCCCGGGGTAAGCCGGCCTGGGTCTATTCCAAGTGGTGGGGTTACCTGAATTGGCGACTCCATTTAAAATGGTGTTTGGATTTCAACCAGAAAACCCATCCCGCTATAGTGGACAAGAAGATATAAAATTGATGGCTCTCTATAATATAGAGCAAACGTATCACCATAAGCTGCAATATGAATGATTGCATCTAGATACAAGTTCAGGGCTCAGCGGCACAAAGACGCATGTCCAATAGCCACCATTCGTGTGGGCCTCAGCGGTACACATGCAGACAATTTCGAAAACAACTTTAAATTAAGATATATCGCCACCCCAACTCTAAGCCTAAACTTAACCCTAAGAATATATCTTAACATCAACATGGAGGTACCAACTCTGGATAACATTTAGTGCACGTTTCTCTGAAATTCATGCATGTAGAACCTTGATTGGTTCTACAAAATGTTCTTAGGATTTTCACGAACCCATTTTGAATTTGGAGGTTCTAAGTGGAACGGTTAACCCTCTTAAAAAATTTGGAACCCTTTGCCACCGTGAAGCAAACAAGTTCAAAATTATTTTCTCATCAGAGAACCACAAAAATTCCTCAGATTGTCCTATAGCTCCTTTTATCGTTCCTCTTAAGAACCTTCAAGGGTTCTCTTGAGGACAAAAAGGTTCCCTTTGAAACTTCTTTCTACTGAGTGTAATATCTTGGGATGGCGGCAGTTATTCAAAATTCTTGCCAAAATTGAATAAATTCATCATTTTGAGGTTCGTTATTGTGACATTTAGATCAACACGAATGTAGGCCCTATACACTCGGGGCTATCTATGTATGCAATCATTTTGTAGGCCTATATAAAATGTAGTCTAGCAAGCCTCAAAGAGCTTCAAAGCAAAGACCCTAAATAAATAAATAATAATACATTTTTTATTACAGGGATATCCAACAGCGGTACCTCCTTGGAAGCGATCTCTGTAACGCTGCTATTGAAGGAATAGCCTTTAGTGCTGCCATGAAATAAATGAGTTTAGTCATGAAAGTCAAATTCAATACAATTCGTAGATTATCATTTTGCCCAAACATGCCAAGCCCCGCGCCCGCAAATGCAACATGCAGAAAGCTGAGATCACATGAACAGGTCACATTCTGACGATGCCAAAACGTATCGACACAAGTTTCAACAAATGACGGTGGCCTACAGCCTACTATCAATTTTCTTAGGATCACAGTCTTGGACTAGCCGATTCTGGTACGAAAGGATCGGCAGTTGGTGTCAGTGTGTATGACCTGGCCACATCACCGGTTAATGATTGTTGTTCTGGGTCCGGTTCTTCTTGCTCATCATGGACGTCGTTGGAGTATCCAAGTCCGAATGCTCTTGCTCGACGTGGAGCGTGAGCGACCGCGGTGCCGTCATCATCGACGGGATTCTCGTCATCATCATGATCATAGACACGCTGAGGATAAGCACGTCCTTCTCGCTGAGCCTGCTCAATCATAGCCATGTTGGTGAAATACTGATGCAGTTGTCTCGCGCTTGACATTCTTCCAGAACAGGCATGCGGATCTTGTGGTAGAAAACCCATTGCAGGATGACGATTCTGATGATAAGTCGGCGTGTTGTACGGGATTCTTTGATTATCCGGTGCAATCCATCGAGGAGGAGGTTGTCTCCAATACGGGACTGGCGTCTGGTTGTGTGGTACTCCAATCATCATTCCTTGTGGATTCGTGACATTTGACGTATTCTGCTCTGGTATCACAGGAATAACGGGCACCTGCTGCTGACCTTGCTGTTGCTGATTATCATCGCTGTAATTATATTCGAGATTATCGACGCTCGAAGAAGTCAGCGAGTCTTCGCTTCCGTCCGTGCTCTTTGTCTGTTCGGTCACCTGCCTCAGCTTCGTGGAGACAATGCCCAGCTGTCTCTGAAGGAAGTTGCAGTGGTTGCTCCATTGCTGGACGATGCCGTTGTGGAAGGAAGACCACTTTTGTTGAGCCTTGGCTTCTGCCGTGTCCAGTTGTTCCACGAGGGTCTTGTAGTGCTGCTCTCGTTCGTATGCCTCGTGTAAGGTGTCACGAAGTGCCTCCATATCTGACTTGAGGGTCTCAATCTCAGATTCGTATTCTCGTGCCTGGTAGGGATTTATGCCTTCAATTGATTCAGTATCTGGAAAATGAAGAAAATAATCCACGTTCGGTAGTCGGTTTACTAGGCCTAAGATAAAAAAAAATTCTGGAAGCCCCGGTGGGTGAGCCCGTGGGTGAGGCGAAATTGTGCCCCTTTTGTAATTTTGCCCGGGATTCCGCTGACAAGTTTCGTTGAGTTGTTATTCGATGGGTCGCGCTATATTTTTCTAATGAATTTTAGTCATTGGGAAAAAGTTTGGGAAGCCCTGCTCTAACTATAACACTGAAACTTGATACACGTCCAATTTGGGCCGGACCAGGATGTTTAAGTTATAGGCTATAAGAAAAGAACTTTTTGACGTTCGCATCCAGCTAAACATCATAAAACTTGGCCTCATCATTGTATTGGAAGGGAGGCAAGGTGTCGATAGAGTAATAAGAGTAAAACACATTTTTGAAAAGAATGTAGGCCTTTCACCATGAACTTTGTTATACCACGTTATGGCGCTTCTGTTTTGCGCGGGATGCGATGAATAAACCAATTGACGGAACCTAAAGCATCAATGGACGCCGTGCCTACAATACCAAATGTAGATGAAATTGAAAAGAGAAAGTCCTCCGTCATACCTTCTGCTTCGTAGGTTGATTTTCTTCCGTCGTCAACACTTGAACACCCGGTTGTTTCGCGATTCTTTCTGCTTTCCTCCTTTGCTCTGGCAATGAAGTCATCAATTGGTAGCTGCATTATAATAAATCAGATCAAGGCAGTTCTTATTCATACCTCAAATGTTATAAGATCTCCAAGATCTGGTTATTCCTTCATGTAATTTTACACGAAATTAGGGTTAGGGTTAAGGTTAGTTTATGGTTAGGATTAGGGTTAGGATTAGGGTTAGGATTAGGATTAGGCTTAGGGTTATGGTTAGGGTTAGGGCCTAGAGTTAGGATTAGATTACACGAAATAATTACACGAAGGATCGACCCAAGATCTTCAATTGGTAGCCAGTAGGCCCATTCTCATTTTATCAGTCACTAAGTATAGGTGGTGATGATCATATACAGACCCGGATTTACCTTTTGAGGGAGCCCTTTTAGAGGCCACAAAACGCACCGTGAGGATGGAATGTGCACGCAAGTGGCCAGGTTTTGGGTTCCGTATAAGATCGACAGTGGTGGCGGAAGCATTAAAATCTAGAGGGGACGGTCATATTTTGTTCCGATTTTTAATGGGACAATTATTGCGCGCAAAGCGAGCCAAAAATTTTATTTCGGACTAGGCCTATTTTAGCCCGAAATGGATGTGATTTTTCGCTATTTGAAGGGCCAGTACCCGCGAAGAGCGCAAAATATTACAATTTTGCTATATTTTGGCCCAAAACATGGGCTAAAAAGAAAGATGCACAGGATAACGGACCCCAAATTTTGGGGCCCTGGGCCCGGGCCCATCTGGCCCAATGGTATATCCGGCTCTGGATTCATAATGGATATTGGAGGCACCCATCCATGCACCAAGTTGTGATTGTGTTCAAAACCCGTGACCACAGTCCGATGATCCCCTTCCCACCCATCCATGAAGTCTTGAAGAAAAGTAAAAATTGTTTTGATTCCTTGAATGATCTTCTTCCTCCTTTGAAGCACTATACAGTCCTCTCTACGAGAGTATTGTCGTACTGTGTCATGACCAAAACCAAGTCACAGTGCTCAAAAACCAAGTGCTATGATCTCTTTTTTTTTATAAAACAACTGGAAAAAGTGTCCCTCGGTATAAAAAAAACATAGTCTAACATTGCAGTCTGCCATATTATAAAGGCATGCACCGTGTGGTGTGGGGCCTTCACCTGGTCACAACTTTTAGGATAGTCTGGCAACATACTTTCATCTAGAATTTCACCGTTTTCTCAACCATGCAACAGACATCTTACCTTCTCACCGTCGACTTCAATTATCTCAATATTGCTGTTCCTCAACATTTCCACCATCTGATAAATATCGGATTCTAATCTAGCATTGCGCTTCTTTAGGAAAGAAACGTCAGACTTGGCCGTTTCCAAGTTTCTGGTTAGTATGTCATTTTGAACGTTTGAATTAGTGTCGGTTTGTGAAGCTTTCTCCGTTTCATTCACTGCATTGACATTGTCAGTGCCTGTTTCTTTCTTGGTTTCCTCTTCTTCCATTTCTTTCGCGATTTCATGACCTTTCGCGCCGTCATCTGCTGGTGCCGAGGGCACAACCATTTCCTCGTTTTCCATTTTTATCGGTTTATTATTTTACATTTTACACTTCTTCAAAGCTTATGATAAAATTCAATTCAAAACCTTTCCCATACATGCCAAATTAATACGATTTGTGCTTGGATGTTCTTGATGCGCTCAGTGAGGATGCGCGCTCGTGTGGCTGTGGCGCGTTGCACTTACTTGAGATAATCGCACCCGCGCGGCGCCTCCGCGGCGCGTCCCGTCTAGCGTCTGCATCTGATTAACCTGCTATAATTATCGTTTTTATTGTAGGCCTATTTCATTTTTATTTTAACAGTGATGTACAGAAGTGCTCTTGAATTAATAAAATTAATTGCCAAGTTTGATTGTTAAATGAATTATCATAATTAGGCCTATACATCACGTATGAATGCACGTTTAGGATGAGTTTTACGCATAACTTTGGTTGGGCTAGCCTAATTATCTTCCTACGCTGGACCTTGAACCAAAAGTACATGCATACATGTAGCCACGTTGCATTTAGCCTATCATTCGCAAATAATTGTATCGCACGCCTTCAGTTAATCAATCTATTTCCGAATTTGTGTAAATTTTTCATTCAAGAAGACCACTATTATCTCAATTTCTGCCGGTCAAATAATTGAGTCTGTAGAATTGAAAGCTGAAAGACGACAAAGTTAATTAATAATTTTAATTATACAACTGAAAAACTCAAACGAACCATTGAACCCTCTGGGCCTGTAAATGTTTCAAATATATTAAAAACAATCATGGACAAGTTTCCAACTAATAGAAATATCGAATTAGCTCCGAACTGTCTTTGAAACAAATAAAAGAAATTTATTAAAAGTTCAGAGCTCGTAAGCCATAATGGTTATCGGACCGTCCTTTTCCTCATCTCTGATTGGCTGAAAGTTTCTACTCAACTTTCGATGGCGTTCGCCATCCGTCACAAGAGGGCGGATTAATGGATTCTTGTTCATGCTTCTATGTCTTTCCCAAGACTCTTGGCAAAGAATTTAAGCACGATAAAGTAAGGAAACAAAAATAAATTCATACAAGTTATTAAACGTTATCGTGTATAAAAGAAGTTGTTACAAAATATGTCAGGAACACCGTACACCGATCTGCCATGATTAGGAAAAGTACAGCAACATTGCTTGATGAGTCTTTCATGATTCGGGTTTCGTGTGATATTTTAAATGGCTGGTCGCGTCAAGATTTTCACTTTTTTCTTTGTTTCACCGTTTCTTTACCAAGAAATAAGAACAACAACAAAAATTAAACAGGACACACCGGTAGGACACGGCACGGTGATATCAAAACTGATTTCCGCGGCACGCGCCAAAATAAGTAACACATAAATTAATATGCATGACGGAAATTATTAAGTGCCAAGTAATTACGCAATACACTAATTAGTGAATCATTGATTCACTGAAAATTGACAAAATCCTGTGCGTGTTTACCGGATGCGTTCGTCTTTATACGTTTCAACATAATTATAAAAATGTATTTTTTCAGTAAAATTAGAAATTGATTGTGAACCGCTTCTATAATTATGTTTTTGCCATGAAAAAGCATTCTAGCCAAAAATATTTCAAAATTGACATCAAATCAGATATTATTGAAATTTCTTAGAAAATTCCCGCGAAAATCAAGTAATTAAATTCAAGAATACTAAATTGGGTTACACAAACTGTTAGTTTAGCCTTGCGTCATTTCCACCTGTGTACGTCGAATTGTCACCGTGACCAGTGACAACAAAACACACAACAAAGTTATAATTTGATGCTTATTTATTCATATCACGAACAGAATTCCATTAAATATGCGTTTTTATACTAATATGGACGTAGATTAATATTATTTAACAAGACGAAGTGGAATATTCACAAAGATATTTGGTATATCTCGGGAAAAAACTTTTCACTTTTACTTGTGAACTTTTTGCTTGATTCAAACAAATTGAATACTACAACCACGCTATAGCCTTTATAGGGAACTGTCACCCGCAAGTCACAAGGACAAAGTTGTGTATAATAGCAGAAGCATGTCGATAACTAGTTTAGGCCTACATCCATCGACATTTAACATTGCGGATTTTTAACCAAGAAATAAGGGTCGTTATCAATTGCAGTAATCACCCTTATTAAATTAAATTAAGTATTCCGATACATTGTGTTCGTTGGATTTTGGATATATTTTGATATATATCGCCGGAAGAGAAACCTTCAAAATGTGTCTTGTATATTCCTATTTATCATTACTGATTGCTGTTGGATTTATATCAATTCTTAATAATGTCAAAGGAAATCCAGTTCCAGCAGGTAAGCGCAGTTATATTTGTTTGTTAATTTGTTTGTTTGTCTTTTTGTTTGTTTGTTATCGTAAAAATGACAATATGCCTAAAATAGTTTTAGAGATCATTCAATTGGATTTCTGAAACTAGGGCCTCCACGCGATATATGAACGGCCGTGCCGGTATAAGCGGCCCAGGAGCCTCCCAGGGATGAAAGTGTACTTTTGAAGCTTGGAAAACAGCGTGATAATGACCAGAATTGCCTGAGAAGGGGCTGAAAATAGGCCTACTCCGTTCATTTCAGACCAGGCCATGCATGGCCTCGAAAAATTTAAACCCGGTGTTGCGTGATTATCTAGGAGGTGTGATATTCTCCGGCAACTGAACCGTCACGCAGCAACGGTTGCAACACCGCGGTGTTGCAGCCTGTTTGAAAGACTGTCAGCAAAACATGAACTCCCACGTTTTGTTTTCTGTCTGTTTGGTTATGTGCACATGTGATTTTCACTAACCGTTGTTCCATGCAGTTTACCGTACTATGGTATCGTTAAGCTACCTGACACTAATTCTGTGGGCTCTCAGTCGAACGTTGGCTATTTTTGTGCCTAAATTTGTTGTTTGGTTCAGCGCGCGGCGTGTCTGCTTATATGCACAATGGTTTTCACCACTAAAGTTGTAGAATACTTGTTGTTCCAGTGCACTTTTATATTCACGTTGATCTCATGTTGTTTTTGCGGGTGTAACATTTTTGTGGGCCTTGGAATTCAATTTTTGGCTATCGAACTTTACCTACTTCTTCATTTGTTGTTTTTGTCCCCTCTGCATAACTTCTAGTCTGTATTTTACTTGTTTTGGGTGGTTTTTTTGTATGCATCTAAAATCTGTTGATAAAGGTTTGTAGGTGAGAAATAGTTTGTTGTCGGAAATGTCCATCCGTTCTATAGCTCTCTTCCTGAAACCAGTGTCTACTATAGGTCAGGTAACCATTTACCCAAAGACCATGTGGGATTTAAAAAAAAATTCCCCATCGATAAAACTCATCATATTAAAAGTCTATCCAGGATTATCAAAACAATACCGTTTTGTGCAAACTTCACTTTCAGGTACTTTCGATTGCCTTGTCTGTTCGTGCATGACACTTATTGGTATACAATTAAAAAAAATCCTTTAAAAGGAATGGGGCGCTCAGTGGGAGTTTTGATGTGATGTGCTGAAATAGCTTGATATGTAACCGATTGGATAACATTTACCTCTTATTGTAACATTAGTATAAACAAAGAAAGCTTATGAAATGCAAGGCCAAAAGCATATACATGATATAGGCCTAATATTGCAGTGGCAGAGGTGTAAAATGGTACTGCAGAGGATGCAAGAGGATTGGTCTCAAATAAAAGTAATAAACATGATAAAAGCCCATGTTACCATTTCGGTTACTGTTGTTAGGCAATCATGGTATATCATGTTGGGGTGGGGGTTGTTGGAGCAGAATTATTCTATTCAGAATATATAAATTTGCATATTTAATTCGTATGGATTATTTTCCAAATGGGTATTTATTTCTTATGAGTGACTGCATTGGAAAAGAAGACAAGAATAAATAATCTGAACAAGTGTTATTTTAGTGACTTTTTATTTAATTAACACTGAAAAAGATATAGATAAGAATGTTTTTACTTCGAAACAGCAATAAAAATGAAGTTAACATTAACAATTGCCTGGGTCGGACGCGAAGGAGAACAATCAAAACCGACACTGACCGATCGGTAGAGGTCAATGGCCGTAGGACTATCCCCGGGAATATCCAATTACAGCAAGGCATGAATTAGGAACAGTTCTATAAACATGAAAATAATGTTTAAAAAAAATTAAGCTTGCAATAGATATCAGAATTATTTTTCACCAGATTATTTTATGTGTTGACTATTCATGAACCGAACTGACTATTCATGAATGGGAAACTCTATAACATCATTGGTCAATTTAGCTCCGCGAAGCGAAAAGTAAGCTACATGCACGTAAGACGGTTCCGGTCGACCATAGACGTATAGTCGGGAATGTAGGCCTAATACACGGTTCTCCTTTGAATGCGGGAATTAAGTTACAACAACAACAATGGTATTTTATTTTGCTTGTAAAATAAAATAAAATAAAAACCAAATAAGCTGCGTTATTTATTCTGCACATACTTTAAAACAAAACAAACGTAAAGTAAATCTGGCAAAACCAAAAACTGAAGCAAAATGTAGCCTATAATGCCAAGATATTGGGGTCCGTCCGTAGAGGGTGCCCCAAAAACAAGTAACCTGAAGTTCAATTGGTGTTAAAACCTTTAATAGAACAACTGATGTTCATGCGATGACCCGGGTATCCGTTTTCGTATATCGGTCTACTTTCTATGCATGATCTAAAAGAAAAACAAACAGGTTCAATATAGCCTACTACCGATAGGCCTTTTAAACAGGGATATGAGCTGGGATATGAATTAGCAGTTCTTTGAATTTGGTCAAAAGCTGAGACGAATAGAACTTAGGCCTACTCGTCTGAGCTCAAAAGGCCCTGCTAGTTCAATATTTTCAAACACCACGTAGGCCTATCAATAAGACTTTTAAAATAATAACCATTCCAAGATGCGTTCTATAGTGATAAAGGTCAGAGATGTCACTTGCTTGTTGAAAAAAATCAGGAAGTTGCAAAGCGTAGCCACTCCTTCATTGCCAAAAAATCCTGAATATATATCTAAAAATAGCAAAAATCCGGAATTCCTGATAAATCAGGAAAAGTGGCATCTCTGACATAGAACCAAAAGAGGTTCTTATTTCCACCATTACGAGGTCATAGGCCTATGCTTCCTTTTATAAACCACAACATGGTTCAATTTTTTTAAAAGTATTTCCCTGTGATCTTTGGACGGGAAACGGTTCAAAATAAGGAAATGATACTTCCCCTATTATAGATAATTGATCTGTTTCCAAATACTAGCCTAAGTATCGAGGACAAACGCGATAAACATGATAAAGCGGTAGCTATCTTGTCCACTGCAAGGTGGTCCCTACAGCCTACAACAGATTTTCACTGCCCCCCTAGCCCTAAAAATTTTCCATGATGGCGCGCCCCCTTAAACCGAAACAAAATATGCTTGTCCCCGATCTCCCCCTAAATATTTAATGCTTCGTAGTGATTCGGTCGCCACTGTCTGGAGCTACAGGGCATATCCTCGGCAGACTCAATGGTGGATATAATAGGCCTATACTGCCTTGCGAGTCATATTATTGAGCCCAGGCACATCCCGTACTCTCCTTGTGGGTCACTTAGCCAACGTTAGCCATTTGATGACAATTTCAATAAGGAATAGTTTGCAATAGTTTGCAATATCTGAGTGCTTTGTAGGTAGGTAACATAGTGAAACGGACCAATACCCAAAAAGTCGTATTGGTTGTGACCTGTTTTACTGTGTTTCCTAGGTAACCAAATGTTCTAGATAGGGCAAACTATTCCTTTTCTTGACTGTTATTACAAGACGAAAAATTTGAGACCATCTTCATCAAAATCAGAAACAAATTTCTTTTTTGACCCATATGTAGCCCGAATGTCGACATATTTGCTCATTACTAACTCCGGGATGATAAGCCGTAGATAGGTCAAACTATTCTTCAAGTCATAAGGATTCAGACAATGTATAGTTCCTGATCTAAAGCTGCAAAAAGTTAATATCAAGTAGGGGGCCTACTCCATTATAATGCACGTTTTCCTGATACCGGGTGCTCGATTATAATCCAAGTGTACATATTGCTAATCACGATGGTGGCCCGATTATAGTGTAAGTTTTCCTGATACCGGGTGCTTGATTATAATAAGTGTGATTAGGCCTACTCATATGCATGATGCATCAGAACACAAAATGTGGGATCCGGGTGTGGGATTAGAACCACTGTGTATATGAATAGCTATGAGTTTGTAGATGATGCATACATGTCAAAAATACTTTCAATTGAAGAAATGCTTTTTGAAATATAGAAAGAGAAAAACTCCTACTCGTATTGGGTTTTTTTTATTCACCTGTAACTATTTCTCTACGAGTTACCATTTAACTAAGTATTCGATACCTCAAATTTAACACACCACCTATTATCATTTAAAAATTGCAGATGAAAGAATTTTTTGTTTTCAAAACCACGAGCCAAGAGGACGATATGGGCCTTGTGATACGCCATCAAACTCGTCTGATGCGGATGGTGAAAATGTGTTCGATACTCCGGAAGACTGTTGCGCACTAGTTGGACAAGGTGGCGGGTACACACCAAATAGGAGCGGCTCAAGATGTACTTCCTGTACTTCCGTGTTAGGAGTGCCGGGTGAAAATGCAGGTAGGCGATAAAAGATTTAGTCCTATAAAGATTAAAAACGGACCTTGTGATGGATGATGGGTGGTTTTATCAGTATAAGATCATGCAGATTCAGCAACTATATCTTTCATACACATGATAAATTGTGGCAAATTAGTGATAGGAACGCAGTGTTGGAAGCTGTTGGAAGGAGCAAAATTTGGACCTTCTCAATTCTTTTACTTGAGACGCGTCGACCGATAAGTTTCGCAGGGATTTGTATTGTTGTTATGAACCCTCAACATGATTCTTTTAAAAAAAGAGTTGAATAAGATATTCGGGTACACTATAAGCTATCAGATTAAGAAAGCTTTTATGGTTCTTCAAAAGCCTTTTTAGTGTATTTTTACATGTATAAATATTTTTCCTGGACCTTACTGCTCAAGTGTTGCTGATCATAATGAATGAATCAAAGAGTCACCTTGATTGATTATCACTTGAATCCAGTATTCGTCTGTATGCACAATCACGATTATTAAGAAGGGCTTTAGTGTAAGTAGACCTATATTCAACCGAATTCATCTTTCCCCTTTTCCTCTTCCTAGGAAACCCTGTTGACGGCTCTATTGACGGAGGATGGAGTGATTGGATTGGCTGGACTGACTGCTCTGTTACTTGCGGGGAGGGAATGAAAACTAAAACACGAACATGTACAAATCCAGCTCCAGCAAATGGCGGCAGGGACTGCAACGGAGAGTCAAATAAAGAAAAGACATGTGACATGGGATCTTGCGTGGGTAAGATATTATTCGATCAATTAATGAAAACTTTATCAATCGTATTTAATGTTTATGTTAACCGTTAATCATATATCTAAACTTGAAACTTCTACCTTAAAAAGGCATTTCGTGATCCACAGCATCATCCCCACTTTTCTGAAAAAAAGTTGAGATTTTTATATCACTGGAAACCTCGGATTACATAATGTTTATTTGCAAAATAGTTCTTGCAGATTAATTCGTTTAGCAAAGATATCGTGAAATTTTAATTTCGTTCTGGTATACCAGAACTATGGAGCAGTGTAATACAGCACATAATCATGCATAACTCGCAAACGCAAAATCGGAATCAACTGACATTTTGGGAATAAGCTTTTTTCGTGGATATCTACTGAAAAATGTCATAAAAAGAGGATGCTAGGTTCACGAAATACTCCTTTAAAATAACCTTTAGAATAAGCTACCAAACCAGTGGAAGAGCACACCAGTGTGTAAATGGTATAAATGCAGTCTCATCTAGATATCAAACTTCTTTTGGAGACTACTGTCAACAGTCAGTGTCAACAAGTACTGTCTTTTTTTTTTTTAATGCACCCGCAACATTATACGATTACGGTGATGTCACTTCCACCAGGATATACAGCATTATACCACAAACCCTAAAAAGTAAAATCTTGTAGAGTAATCAGCGTTTTTTAACAGTACGCATTCAGGAGAGTCCTTCTCCCATCAGATATTTTTATATATCTCAGGAAAACACAAAATCAATGCTACTTTAGTACTTGATTCAATCAAATTGAGTATCACCCGTAACTCACTAGGACAAAGTTGTTTAAAGTAGAAGTGTGTATTTTCGTGTTTGACGGTCATATAGGACCGTTTTATACCGATACCAAAATATATTGGATTTGGACATAAATCACTATAGTGGCAAACGTCGAAATGATTCTCATCTATTCCTATTTGATACTAATAACTGGATTTATATCATTTCTTAATGTGGAAGGAAACCCAGTTCAATCAGGTAAGCATATTTCCTAAAACGGATCAGCTATTCAGGATCCGTTATACATGTATAACCGGCTCTGATTTCTCTCCTTTTTTCAACGTGGCGGATCCCAAGCTGATTTGGGGGGATTATCGATCAAGTTTTTTCAAATATATTTTTTGGTAGCGCTATATGCCCCGTCCTGGAGGAGGATGTTGCTGAAAATGTATGTCCAATTCAACAGGGAAATCGGACCAAGACTGGGGATGGGGGAAGTTTTGATTTCGGTATTGGGAGGAAGAGTGAAGTCCGAGGGGAAAAACATTTTCAATATTGTACCTATTGTCTCAACTTAAAAAAGCTTTAAAAGTGGAAACCTTTCGTTTGGCAGGGAGAAACTGGGGAAAAAGCTCAAGATATTAAGGGGCAAATGCCCAATGCAGCCCATATTCAACAGCGGGAATATGGGAGAAAATATACAAGACTGATGGGCAAATACCCCAATGCCCTCTCTGTGCCGCCCATTTGAAATGGGGAAACTGGCGGCAAAGCCCATAAATGAGGAGCACGAGCCCCGATACCCCCTTCGTACCGCCCCTAATTGACACTGAGCGGAAGGGCAACTTAGGGTGCCCAAGATTGAGATTTCTTTCTTTTTCCTTGGAAAGTTGCCGGGGCAGCTGCCCCCTCCTCTTTGCAGCCCCTGGAATCCTTCACTGAAAGCTACTGAACATGTTTGTGAGACAAATGTTGTATTCAAAATAAAAATCAGAGGCCAGTGAGCATGGTGAGGAGTTCCTTATAGAGTCAGTAAACACATAAGTAAAAGTCATTTATTCTAACTCCTGTGTCTATAACTTTTCTTGTTGCTTCCATATTAGTTGATGGTAACTGGGGCAATTGGGGATCTTATGGAATTTGCAGCGCAACATGTGGACGCACAGCAACCCAGACACGAACGCGAGAATGTGATGATCCTGCACCACAAAATGGAGGAACAGCGTGTGATGGAGATTCAGAACAAACACGAATTTGTCCCGGCCTTCCGAACTGTCCAAGTAAGAAAGTAACAATGTGGTATATCCCACGAGCTATTTATTGCAACTGCAGCTTATATGAATTCCAAACTTTACCTATGATAATAAAAGTGGTCTGCAAATTTACGATACAATTTCAAATTGGCATTAAACTGACATGTGGTGCTAACAAAATTGGAATCATTGTATAGTATCTTGTAGTAACATGGTGAAACACAACGTAAAAAAGTATTCGGTAAAATGGGTATACTGAGGTTTATGATGGATAATTATTTCGCACTAAAATCAAATGGTGATGAATATTGAGCGATTATTTACAAAGACCTACGTACATATAAGTAACCTCTCGCATAAACTAATAGAGCTGGAGTAGAAAAGAGGAGTTGATGGGCTATTCCACTTGAAATCCATACACCCCCTATGGAAGACATGACCTTAAGGTGGTATATGAGGCATTTTCTGGAAACTAGAAAATGGTCTGAGCATGTTTTAAACAGGTTAATAAAGCAGGGCAAAGTACACTAACTAATATGCCTTTTGTTTGAAGCAAATCGGACATACAGTTTTCATAATATTTCGATTTATTTGTATCTTACTCTTTTTTTATTTTTTATCAGTTATCAATGTAGTTCATATGAATGAAAAGGCTCATTAATGTAATTTTTGCCAATATTTTGCTAAAAACCAATGCATAAATGTTCAGGGAACTTTTATTTTCCATACTTTTGCCTTGAAACTTGGTCAAGAAGTGTTTCTAACGTGTTCTAATATATTATATAGTGAAGCCGCCCTCCAATTTAATTTGAATATTTGCATAATTAATGAACTAATTTGTATAAATGCTAATTAATTATGCAAGTTAGGGCGGCTAGCTAATTAATTATGCATAAATAAGGAACACTTGAGTACTTTCAAGTCATACAGTTTGTCCCAGAAAAAATTACCGGGCGAATGAATTTCGACTTAAGTCGAGAAATAGAAATCAGAATCCAAAAACTAAACATCAGCGTGTAGCCCATTTTATTTTGCATCTTATATGCAAATTTTACTTGAATCAGTTGACTGATCACGAAGAAATGAGCGATTACATAACGCATGCATCAATTTACTTCGTTCCAAGTTTGAAAGAAAGATCATTCAACACAATGCGCACTAGTGGTTGGTTAACTGTCAATGGGCTTCATATTTTGTTTTGTGAAATCCTTTTCATTCTTTTTTAAACAATCTGCTTCTTGCAAAACATTTAATTAGGTTTTGTTCAAATTTGAAAACCTGCACGATATTGAAAATGAAAGCTTGCTTGTAAGATGATACTCGGTACTTTAATACTTAATGCTGATATAAATGTTGCATAAAGAATTATTGTATAAAGAATTCCAGCTGGCTTAAAAAATTTCTCACACACATAAATGTTTTTGGAATATTTCCAAGAAATTGTAATGCAAATTTTAAATCTTTTAAAACTTCAACATGCAACTTAATGTTATACAAACTTTAGGAAGCGGTGAGCGAGTATGAAAAAAACACCTTTTGGTCAAACTTGGAATGAACTGCATTGATGTACGCATTATGTTATCGTTCATTTCTTCGCAACCAGTCAACCGAATTAAATACACTTTTCATATGTGATGCACAACAAAAAGATTTAAACATTTTAAATTGTTTGATTTTGATGTCTATATCTATTTCGCTCGGTAATTTTTTCTGGGACACCCTGTATAAGCTCAATTGATTTATATTGATAAAAACAATACAATACAAAACCATTTAAAATGTTTGTATTAGGAAAACCGTATACCCAATTAGCTTCAAATAAAGGCATGTTGATTAGTGTTCTTTGCCCAACTCGATTAATCTATTGTAAACATGAATAGAGCACTTCCAAAATGCCTCAAATACCACCTTAATCTTCCACATACGGGGTGTAGATTTCAAATGGAGTCACTCATTCAGGTAAGCCCCATTTGAAATTCACACTCCCTGTGTGGGAGATTAAGGTTAACTCTTCCATATGGATATTTGTATTTCAACTGGAATAGCCAACTTGACAATGCATTGGGCTATTCCAGAATTTAATGGCACCCCCCTAAAGAAGACACGTAAGTTTGGGAATTCCCACACCAAAATTCTATCAAAAAAATGGGAATTCCCTGTTTTGACAATTCATGTAAAATGAAAAATTAGGAATAAGCCTAAAATAAAAAGGTGTCTTTTTTTTGGGAATTCCCATGTCTTCTTAAGGGTTGTGAAAATAATGACCATTTGGGGGGGCTTTGGGGATTCAAGAGCAAAAACTGTGAAAAGTTTGGGGAATCCCATATCTTCTTTAGGGGGAGGGGGTGCCTTTAATTCCTGGAATAGCCCATTGGGAACAAGTTGGTAAAATGTAAGAAACAAAATAAGATAATTAGTTAATTAATGTTCTAATTATTGCTGTTGCCCTGATTGATGTATTACAGTTGATGGCGGTTGGTCAAGTTGGGGTGTTTGGTCCGACTGTTCTACAACTTGTGGAGCTGGATTACAAGTCCAAGTACGAGTATGTAACAACCCATCCCCACAATACGGTGGACAAGACTGCCCAGGAGATGCTGTCAGATCCGAACCATGTAATGTCAAGGCTTGTCCAAGTAAGTATTAATAACTGAATTATCAGTGGGCATAAAATTTTATATGAAAAACAAATGTGGTTTGGTTAATTTGAGATGTGAGTGACAAACAGGCCCGTAACAGGGAGGGGGGCGGCTGGGCGGACATCCCCCAAAAAATCTTTTTTTGACCCAAAAAGTTCGATTTGAGAGCGTAGGGAGCGAAAAAATTGGGTTTTTTTTTATGCCTTTTTGGTCAAAAAAAGGTCCCAATTTTGGGGAAAAAGTCCACTTTTTCAAAATCTGCCCCTAGTCCAAAAAGGTCCAAATTTTGCTGAAAAAAGTCAACTTTTTCAAAATCAGCCCCAAATAAATCCTGTATGGGCCTGGTGACAAAACAAGTGATATCCTGAGAATGGCTTGAGAACAAGATTTAAACATCTGCCACATATCTATACATTTCATAAAACAAGATTCTATTTCCTGAAATCAGGAAATTTCCCCAAAACTTCAACCTGTGTGGTTTACTTCAGCCATACAAACTGGACCATTCCATTTGGAATCCATCCATAATGGAAGACATGACTTTTTAGGTCTTCCACACAGGTAATGTGAATTTTAAATGGGGTTACCTGAAAGGGTAAATGCATTTGAAATCTTCACCCCTTTGTGGTGGGAGCAGAGGATGATTTAAGCACTTCCCACCACACCACTGTGTTGACTTGCGGTTAGCACAGCTGTGTGAGTGAACATGACACCACTGCTCGCACATTGCATTGACGGGCATTGTTAAATTTGAATTTGGACTGATATATTTACAATAAAAACGCATTCAAAATGCTAGTCGATTTCACATTTTATGTTACCTACATTTTATGTTATCCTTTATGCATGCATCACTTTTGTTCTGAAATCGACCAAGTAATAATGACACACGCACAATTCTTAAACAACATCTTTTGCACAGAATTCAATGGGCTTTGAAAAGTAAAGTGGCAGTTGAAACTCTAATGATAACACGTTTGCAGTGCATGATGGGGCTTCCTTAAATCATCCTCTGTGGTGGGAGATTCATGTCTTCCATAGGACATGTATGGATTTCAACTGGAATAGACCATTTTCTAAAACAGGGGATGTTTATATAATAGACTCAATTAAAACCCACTGTTATTAAAATCATTTATTCTTTCACTTTTAGTTCCCGGAGGATGGTCTAATTGGGGTGAGTGGTCACCATCATGTTCAGCAACAAAATGTAACGAAGTTGGTTTACAATTACGACAACGTCTTTGTGACAACCCACCACCTCAAAATAATGGGCCATATTGCAGAGGATCTAGTTACAGCAGTCAACCATGTACAAATACAGATGCATGCCCAGGTAGGAGTTACATATATTTCTGGGGTAGGGTGGGGGGATCAAGATCAGTGGCATAGCTAGGGGTTAATATAGCGCCTGTGACAAGGATACAGAATGGCACCCCAAACTTTTAAAAATATTTATTGCTGACTGAAATTGTTAACCCCAATTTCCCCCCAGGGCACTTGAGAATCTAAAAAGTGAGGGGGGGGGGTCAAAAATTTTTCAACACACGTATTTGTAGGAATATTAATCCATCTTCAATATCATGACCAAATTTGGTTCATATTATATCAGTAAACACAACACTTTGAATTGTTAACCCAATATTTTTTAAACAAGCGGCAATTTGGCACCCCCCTCAAAGGCTGCACCTGGGGCATGCGCCCCCTTGCCACACCACTGATCAAGATATAAACTAACACTTGATATTTGATTTAATTTTAGTTGATGGTGGATGGGGTGAATGGGGCGAATATGGGGAATGTTCAGAAACATGTGGCGATTTATCACAAAGGACACGAATGAGGGAATGCAACAACCCAGCACCCAGGAATGGTGGTCTGGAATGTATGGGAATTGGAGTAGAGGCACAGGGTTGCGATGGTCTACAACCTTGTCCTACACCAAGTCCTGGAAGTGGTGATTGTGGCGATGATGAAGATGCTGACTGTCAGGTAAAAAATGATTGCTTTTTCTTTCATTCAGAATACAGGCTATATGGGAATGTGAGAATTCACAATAATCAGAGTATCAGCTAGCCACCTAACATTTCGGACAGATAGTTTACTACTAGGATGGGCAAAATCAATGCTTGCACTTAATAAAATGCGTTTAGCAGTGTCCTCATCCATCTCATTGATGTTTTTCATGAAGATAGTTGCTTTTTCCATATATTATTGTATATAAATTACATCCTTATTGTAACTCATTGTATCATAATTATTGTTGTATATGAATGGAAGAAATAAAATTGATTGATTGACTGATGGATAAAATTAACTCCTCACAAATGAATAGAATCTAATCAAATTTGACAAGTATGATTTTGACCGAAAAATTGTGTTTATATAATTATGAATTAGATATTCTTATCAAAATGACAAGAAACTCATCAAAATTGATGAGATTGCCTTTTCATTTAAAAAAAAAAGATTTTCAAAAATGAACAAAAAAATAAATTGAATAGTTTGTCTTGTCCGAGGGGGAAATAACAGATCTACTCAAAATGAATTGGGTAATCTTGTCAAATAATGAGTTTGAGATCTTGTCAATTTGAATAGGTACTTGTTAAAACGGAAACTATAAGATTGTCGGTTCAAAATGATAATATACATAAATGAACAGTATATTTCAGCAAAATGAATAGTTTAAAACATTGATATATATGCCCGCTATTATCTAAAGCTTTGATCCCTCGTTGAATTTACCAAAAGACGAATACAGATTGGGCTGTCTATCGAATTCATAACGACATGAACCGAAATCCAGTATGTACTTACTATCATTCAATCCAATCACCCACAACATGATTTTTTTTTTAATTGCAGGGTTCGGGATCTGGAGCCACACCAACGCCAACGCCTGACCCATGTAGTCTGTTTGAGAACTACTATTCGTATGATTTATGTACAAAAGGTATAATCGATCCTCCTGATGTACCTGGCAATGAAGAGGACATGGTACCAACACCAACCACCGCAACAGAGCAAGCTACACAACCCGATGATCCATTTGCTTACGAATCATTCTCCTCATTTTAAAATTTGACACTTGCAACTACTGACCAGCATGCTTATAAGCTTTTCAGCTTGGCTTTAGCATTTTGCTTGAGCCTGGTCTCATCAGCACCTAAGTGTGTGTCCGCAAGGATTAAATGGTTAAAAAAAAACCAAAAAAAAAAACCCAGTCCCCATAGCTCCTGTTTTAAGGAAACAATTAGACAACCATCAAACCCAAAGGTCATCATACTATGCGTGACACCTATCATAAAGTAACTTCCTTTAAAGTCAAGGACTATTTACTAAGGGCCAGTTTCTCAAAGTAGCCCTACAGAAAAGCAAACAGGTTAGCCTTTCCTGGGTTCTGCTTTGAAGATATAAAAAGTATATGAAGTACATGACATTTTGAGCATTTTAGCTGGTTTTTGTTTGGTTATAGTACAAATAACATAAAGCAAATATAAGTCCTATAGTTTGTATGGTCAATTGACCCTCTCCGCAGGCTTTCAGAAACTGGTCTTAAAATTCCTTGCAGTTTTAGTGCATTTGTTTAGCCATGGTATCATGTTAATAATACTGATTGTGATAGATAGATGTAAAATAGATATATGTGTATATATATTTCTTATATAAATATTGTTTATTTATTATACAGTACTTATTGGAGCAGAAATTGTACTGGTACATGTATATTAATGAATGGATAGTAAATATGAAAAACAAATTGATACATGTGCAATATACATGATTTTAAAGATTAAAAAAAATATGTAACAACTCTATCGTTATGCCTATAAAACAATCCTATTTAGTATTTAAAAACATAAGGAAAAAGACATTTTAATTACGGTAATTGTGACACCTCATGACTGATTATTGTGCAAGTTTGAAGGGAACAAGTGCCAATTTAAAGTTTGCAGTAAATTGCATTTATAATAATAATAATTCAAATTTCGCACATTGATAATGGTGCGTTTTACATACCATAACATTTGTTTTTAATAACCATTGATCGCTGTAAATGCAACTTTTAAATTCTAATTTTTTTGTTAAAAATACTGTCTATATGTGTACATAAACCATTTTTCTATAATAAAATATTGTGAATACATTAACAGTTCTGAAGCTATATTAAAGCATCATATTTGTAAAGGCCAAGTTACTTTGTGTGAAGTTTTCATTTATGCCCACCATCTTTTACTTTCTTTATCTTGTAAAGAATAGAATTAAAATAGTGTGACATATCTGGATTATTTGAGGAGGCACAACTCTGGCAATTTGCCACATTGCAGGCAGGGTTGCCGCACCCGCGATTTGGTAGCCCAATTGGGCGACTTTTTAAGATTTTCCCCGTGACTTTTGACAATTTCCTGTCCCATAGAAATCAATGGTTAAGAAAAAATTTGAGTGACTTTTCAACATTGGCTCCCGCGACTTCCTATAGTTTCCTGCCCCATAGAAACCAATGGTAAAGAGAAAAATTGGGCGACTTTTCGATTATTTGACCCGCGATTCGGGCTGAAATCTTTTGGCAACCCTGATTGCAGGAAACTACTGGGTAGGTGGATACAGTACCACTATCAATAAAGGTCACTATAATACCACCGTTGCTATTGTCACTATAGGTTACATCTACATATCTAATATCCGGACATAAACTCATGGGTGCTAAAAACTGTTAATGAAAATAATAAAACAAAAATACCTTCCACTACAGTCTGTCCACATAGAAGTACAAACCAAATCCGTGGTATCGGGGGTCGATGCTTTGAGTCTGCGCACTGCGTGTTAAAAAATGTGACGCATAAAGAGCTAACATATTTTGTGACTTTGGCAAACTAGACTATATTGACAGGATTCAACTTGTCTCTTCAACGATGTTTAATATCAAAATTTGTACCCAGAAACTGGAATGGCAAAGGGCTATTCCCATTGAAATTCACAGATCCTGCTTAAGGCCAAAAAATTTGTTTGCTTGTCCTTGTCTGACCATCAATCTCCAGCAGTCCCGACCTTAGAACTTTTTTTTTTAAAAGCTATTTTTACAATTTTCCCGAAAATGTCATGAACTTTTCGTCTGAAAAACTGAAGATATAAAAGAAATGTAAAATACCATTTTCTGCATGTTTCCCCGTCCAATCATACCTGGCTGAGGGTTTCGATATTTTGTGTTATCATTCTTAGCGTCTACACAAGTTAACCACTGTTGAACTTAAAAATGCAGTATTTTAAGTCTGCCAGACATGATGGTTTACCCAGGGGGGGGCCGGCCAAGATTGGCTCAATTTTGACGTTGTCATTGGTTTTACACGTAAACACAAAAATGTCTCAAATTATTCCAAAACTGTACGTATGTTATTAAGCACTATTTTATCAGTCTAAATCCGTTGAGGTTCGCCAGTGAACCTCATTGTAAGTACTGTTTTTTAATTTTTTGTATGAATAACGCATTTATATGTTACGATATATACGGAAAACTTCCCCACGTGTATCAGCGAGTCTACGTGGTGTAGTGGTTAAGGATCTCGCCCCCCATGCAAAGGGTCCCGAGATCGATTCCCATCCCAGCGATGATTAAAAATTTTCTTCTTCTCTTTTCTTTGAATTTAAAATTATTTATTTTCATGTGAAAATGTATATTGCACTGGGAAATATATTTTGTGCATTTTTTTTCTGTAATGGGGCCACCCGCCAATAGAGCTAAAAACAGATCTTGGCTCCGGGAAAAATAATTAAGTCCATCGTGCAGGCAGTGTTGCCGTCATATTGTCTGTTTTGTTTACGCTTTTGGCTGTTGCCACATTGAATAATGTAGTCCACCGTCGTCTGGGTTTACCTTGAATTTGTCGTTGGTGGAAATGCTGTGGTCAGTGAGTGTTTTACATACAAACAAGTACTCCACATTATACTTTTGGTACTTAAAAAAAAAGATATATGAAAAAAAACTTTGCCAACCAACCAACCAACCCAAATTCTGAAAGTGATCTATAGACAAGCAAACAATTGATTTTTTTTTTGCCTAATCTTCCATTTCCTTTCATTAACTTGACAACATAAGTCATAATTCACTGCAAGTATCAATCAAATTTAATGACAAATACTCAATAACAGAATGTTCCAGCATGGAATTTAACACAATATAAAATACATAATACATTTTTCAAAATGCCTTTAACATCGTGACATTTTATGTAAGCATTTATATAAAGCTAAATGAACGTTATATAGTCATTAGCATTTTACATACACATAACATTCTCAGCCCATACATCCTCGAAATAATTTAAATTTTCAAAATTATTTGAAAAGAAAGACATTGCACTTCCTGAAGACTGCCCTTGTCCTTTTTCATATAAACAATAGTCTTCAAATAACTGACATGTGATGGGCTATTCCAGTTTAAAGCTTTACACCTTATGGAAGACATGACCTTTATCTCCATTACAGGGGGCGTAGATTTTAAATGGAGTCACACTTTCAGGTTAACTCCATTTGAATTTCACACTCCCCTTGTGGAAGTTTAAGGGCATGTCTTCCACAGGGGTTGTATGGATTTCAACTGGAATAGCCCAATAGGTCAGCCTGGCCATAGAAAACATCAGGAGCCATTACACTATGGAGCATTCCAGCCAGTTTAAATTAAAAACAATTAATATAAAAAAGTAAATTTAAATTGAGAAAAATTATCAGTCTATGATCTGTAAGTTGTACCGATGGACTTGTTTAGAGCTGAACAGTAGGTAAACAAACAGTTGATAAACAAGTCTATTAGATGAACTATGACCTGACCATTAGTCAAAGGTTATTCTGCTCAGCGCTGTTAATTATTATTCACTGACAAATCCTTAAGTACTATCTTCCATTGTCCTGTCCCGAGTGTTACATTGAAACTTGAGTTTTCAAAAAGTTGTTTATTATGTGTAGCACAAAAAAGTTTTTTTATACATAAGCATGATACCTATCAGGACCGGTTGACTGAAATTTCACACGCTACCAGGATGAGCTAGTCCAAGCCTGTGTCATATCATATGCATGGGAAAAACAAAACAAACGCGGTTTACCACATCACAAAAATAAAAAAGTTAGGCCATACTTCCTTCCTTCCTTTTCAAACAAAACCCTTTTCAAATTATGTTATTTAAAGGTGGGTTGGTCAGAGATTTTCACATTGTGTTTCCTACCTTACATGGAGCCAAAACAATTTCATTCCAAGTTCAATTTTCTCCAATAGATTTGATCTTAAAGGAAAGCATACAAGAGTATGTATGGGTGGTTGAGACTACCACATAAAGGAAACATCTCTCATCAGACCAAGCATTTTTATTGGGGTTATGAGACAAAAACATGGCTCTTTTTAGACGCCCACATCTCACTTTCGATTGTGTTAAGTGGGGTTAGGATGGTTTTAAATTGCCTAAAAGTGAAGGATAAGTCATCAAAATTGTCATTTGGTATTTTTGAAATGAAAAATTTGGTAAAAAACAAGGAAAACGGCAGTATTGACGCATCCCCATTCGAATATGTGTAGCTAATTGCTTTACTGAAGTAGAGCTATGACAGATTCATGTTAAATGTATTTTTGTCTTTAATACACAGCTTTCAGCTTAACCACTAGCAGGCTATGTTAGCACATCTATGACACTTCCAAAGGTGCCAAAATCTGAATTTTGATAATTTTAAAATTTCCACCGAATGAGCAAAACACTGAATAGGCCTTTAAGTAATTGTGTTACACAAAGGAAACATTACAGCACACAACCACAGTCCCAAATGCTGTAATTTGGCAATTTGTCCATTCTTCCTTCCCTTTTCACAAGAATTTTTTTCAAAACACACTTCCATGTCACCAAATCGAACTTGATACAGTTTCCTGTAGATCTGTAAAATCACAAAAGTTTGTATACCACCAACGTCCAGATTGGGTAGTGGATCAACCAGTCAACATTCAGCTACCACCGCTGATCACGGAGAAGGGCTTCTCCAAAATATACGGAACAAAAAAAGCGAGTATTGAAGACTTGTTTTAAACTTTCCCATATGTTTTCCACCAACACATAAAAGAGCATTCATTCCAAGTTTGCAATACTTTGTCATGCTTTCTGATTATTTCACATCTCCAGGATATCCATCATGCTCATCTGACCGGGTCAAGGTCTTATAAACTTTGTACAATTAGAAATCATACTTCACAACTTGAAACACATTTGCAGCTATAATTACACTTGCTTTAAAAGAACAACTCTCTGTTATCCATGGTGAGCATACACAGCGTAAACATGGAAATTAGGCTCTGATTGGCTTATTCAATCATCCAAGAATCATTACAACAGACCAGTCATAGGCTTGATCAATTACATGTCAAAACTTTGCGAAGAAGGCAATACAAAGCCCTGCATAATGTTGCACAGGGCCATGTGCATTGATCTAAACAAGAGAGTGGCATTCTTTTCTAAAAGCTAGTGTAAATCATTGAAATATGTCTTGAGAAATGAGATCATTTGGCTCCTAGTACCAGATATTATAATAAGAACAGATCTCGTACAAATAGGCAAAGACTGTGCATTGTATTCGTTGATCGCACTGGTTCTACCCGCAACGTGTGTGCTGTGTGTGCATACGCCTGTCTAATGCATGCTGTATTACTGTATACATGTTGCAAAAGCCTTTTAGCGCATTGCTAGGAAACCGCAAGAAACAATAATGCATTTTGCACATGTGTTTGCAGGGAGAACCTCATTTTGGTAGCAAGATGGCTGATCTGTGCAAAGGGTGAATACAAGGAGGTTACTTGTATATTCAATATTCATCAAAGTTATCATGAGGGTGCTTTGAAAAATTTGATGTAATAGGCGCAGAGTAGGCATAGCAATTTCATCTGTTGCACTTCTTCACAACTGGCCCTTAGTAACAGATGATGCTGGACTTTGCCTAATTGTGTGAGATCTGTTTATCTTGTTAATCTATGCCTACAGATTTTCTTAAGTGTCATCATAATATACCTGAATGGGTAAATACCATTGAAATACACTAGGAGCACTATACTAGAAATTTGAATTGAATGAACACAGCTGCCAACAGCGTGATGATTCTCTGCGTACACAGTGTGTGTGCCTAACGCGGAAGTGAATCCAACTATGTCAACCCACTCATGATTGGTTAGGATTTTCATTATTGTATTTATGGCTGTGCGTTCGCGATGTACTTTGAAATACGCGACATAGGATTGTGGTCGGATCGCGTACAGCTGTTGCCAGCTGTGTTCATTTCAATTTGAATTTTTACTATAGAAGTCCTGAAGAATATCTTCACTTTTTTACAGTCCCAACCTATTTAATCCGGCCATGATGGGACCAAACATTGGGCGGATAGTGAAATGTCTGGAAAAGTGAATTATGTGAAATTCTGCACTAAATATTAAAGTTACTCATGGGTGTATACACACAACGACAGGTATTTGAGTGCTGTATGCAACACAGAGATGTCTTTCTAAATGCCTCAAATGACAGTATAGGTGTCAACACATTCGCAACATGTTTTCCTATGAAGATCACACAGCCCAATAACTGTGATATCCATATAGACCACTTGACATTATTGTTTATCAACAAAGGCAAGGGACTGGTCTATTGATATGCTTGAACAAACCGCTACACTGTTCCATGGCTTTCTTGTACTATATGAAATGTGGTGGGCGATTAAAAATGCACGTGCCCTGAGCAAACTATGATGCGTACACACACTGCAGAGCAAAGAACAATGGAAATTGCCATTATTTGTGCGCATACTGCCGAGCAACGACGTCACATGTCAAGTGGTCTATAAAACAGGCCCATGTACGAGTCTGGACTGTATGCAGATATTGTTAAAAAGAACTCGATTGATTCTCTGTACATGGGTTATTCCAGTTGAAATCCTCACACCCGGTACCCCTTTGGAAGGCATGACCTTAATCTCCCACACAGGGGTGGGAGTGTAGATTTCAAAATCTTCCATAAGGGGTGTAGGGAATTCAACTGAAATAGACCAATAGCCAATCTCGCATAACATTTATAACATTTATAAGTTGCATTTTCACATGAAACTATGACTGTGTTTTTTTTATATATTTTCCTCATATAGTTGGGTGGGAAAATAGGAAGATGATAACATACTAAGAAAATACCCTGATACCTAAAATATTACATTGACCTTTTGTGCTTTGTCCTTTCATGGTTTCTAAAATCAACTTCTTGGTTAATTCAAGAGGCAACCGTGTTCTCCTTCCAAAGGGTTCAATTTTTTTGTCCAATTCATATTATTTACATTTTTTGCACTTACAGTCACGGGTCATTAATATCTCACAATTGACCGCAAAGTGTTATAGTACAAAAATGGAAAATGCACAAAAGTTCAACGGAAGCAGGTCACAAAATAACGAGTGATGAGCTGATCACCCTACAGCACCAATTACGGATATCTGAGCGCTTAGCTGAATAATAAGCAGGATCCAATTTTGATTTCTGCAATCTGTAAAAAGACACTTCCAAACAAATTACACTACCCTCTGAAATGAGCAATTCCAGAAAATAGGTATAAACCCCATACAGAATAGTTATTATTAGTTAAAAATTGAAAATCCTAAATTTTAGGGAATTTTTTGTTGTTGAGAATTCCATGATTTTTCATACAGCTTTTTTCCATTAACACTGACCAATTGAAATTGCAGTTGCTTCCTAAAAGTAGACTTGGAATTCCAGATATTTCTTTCATTCAAAACTTACTCCTCTATAGAGGAAGGGGTACATATATTTTCTGGAACAGCCTACTATATCCCAGGATATCCTTATTATACCTCACACATCATGACATGACAGATAGTACCAGTTTCTATTATCTACCAACCACTGCTTCACGTTGCAATTTCAGCCTTTTCCCTGCAATTGTCTGATAGAATAACTCATGTTTTGTAAAATTTAGATAACAGAATACTGCAGAATTATGGTTACAAGCATATAATATGCCTCTAAATGAGGGTTTTTTTTCCAAAGGGATGAATATCATTACAATAGATCAGTCTCACAATAATACATGTTTGTACAGTCACCTGTATCAGTAATATAGTTGCTCAAACAATATAATACTTTTGTGGAAGGTGTCTGCCTTTCATCTTGATAAAAAAACCCTCATTTAGAGGCAAATATGCTTGTAGACCCGGAACAACACAGTGGCCACTTTGTTAACAAGAAGCAGATTGAATCATATTTGAGATTGAAATATTTTGATTCTAGCATCTGCTTGCAAAATAAACATTTATATTAAGTTAATTGCATTAGAGTGCATTGTGTGATTTCCTCATGGAGCCGACTAATTCAAAATGTCTGCCTTCCAAGTAAAGACCGTCACACAGTGTCATCGCTCCGATATCTTCATGGCAGAAATCCCCATGATAGGTAGGTCAAATCCACTAGTTCTTCAACAGAACGCATGGCGATTTTGTTCCAACCTGTTTAATACTTTGGAGACTATGGACTGAGACACAGTGTCTTCGCCTAGACTATGCCATAGTCAAATTTTATTAAAAAT